>NW_020956472.1:0-115935 GCF_003031625.1 Empidonax traillii
CACCGTGAATTATCTCAATCTTTCCATTATGGGATCACATGTCTCCAGTAATCCCTACAGGCAGCAAGCCATCTGAGGTCTCTAGGTAACAACAGAGATTAAAAGGGATTTGTAGTTGTTATTCCATGCATTGCACATTTTTTGGTATAGCATCACTAGCAACTTCCTCATCCGGATCATGTTGCATTAAAAAATAAGAACTGTGTTATTTAATCTTTCCAGCAGGAATAGGTGATGGGTTTTATATGGCCTGTTCCTTTTGGCACGTGTAATTGCTTTTAGGCTCTTGCAAATACAGAGCTTAAAAGTTCTGCTGCCTTGGAAACTGGGTGCCATCATCTTTCAGAAAAGTCTTTTATTACAAGCTTAAGAGGTGACTTGTGAGCTTACAAGGGGATAACATGTAAAACTGGAGGGTCTTGTTCCTCTCACCATGGGTCCCTGGCAAAGAGCTTAGTGCACCTGTCTGTTATTGAGTAGGGCTTAAGGAAAGCGAGGAACATAATGGGAATTATGTTCTGCCTTTGCAACTTGTATTTCAAAGCACTTGCTGAGGTCTGGGTTGTCCCTCAAGGCACAGGGTGGAAGGTGGAGGGGAGTTTTTCGTGAGTGTTGCTGGCCCAGAGAGCAGGCAAAGGGCTCCTCACCATGTGGGATGGATAAGCTGAGGCTTCAGGACACCACTTGGGAGTCAAGGATTCTGTCTCTTGTGTGGCCACGGGGACAGGTGTGAGATCTGTGCTGGGTCAGCCTCACCTTGAGTCCCAAGGGTGCTTTTGGGTCCCATAGTATTAGAAGTATTGTATATTGAAGATATATTAGATATATATTAACCTGTATTAGAGAGTATCCAAAGGAGGGACACAAAGGTGGTGAAGGGCCCAGAGGGGCCATACAAGGAGCAGCTGAGGGCACTTGGCTTGTTCAGCCTGGAGGAGACTGAGGGGAGACCTCACGGGGTCTGCAGCTTCCTTATGAAGAGGCCCTCAGGGACATGGTGGGATTCTTGGGGTTCTGAGTCCTGTTCAGGGCCGGGAGTTGGACTCAGTCCTGGTGGGTCCCTTCCAACATAGGATATTCTGTGATTCCGTGGTCTCTCACTGACATGAGGGGTCATGGGAGGGCCTGTTTGTGTGCTGCTAATGAACTGGATGAAGCTGGGCTGGTGGTGAAGACCCCAGGAGGGTCGATTTTGCTGGATGTCTCACACGGAAAAAACCCTCTTGCTCCGCCGCCCTGCCCTGGAGCACCAGTGTTCCTCTCATCCTAGAGGGCTCATCAGAGGAGCTCTCCCACGAGGCACAGTGGCTGTCACAGCACTTGCAGCAGGACAGTTGTCCCCAGATGTCCCCAGACACAGCAAACCTCTGTGTCCAGCAGAGTGAGAAGTAGGGCTCCCTGGAGCCCCCTCTCCCCTGGCTGAACACTCCCAGCTCTCCCAACCTTTCTGTGTAGCAGAGGTGCTCCATCCCTCAGCTCATTACTTCCTCTCAGATGGGTGTTTGGTTTTCCTTTAGGACTGGATGGGAGCGTGGAAAGGAGCTCTGGGTGGCTCTTTGCTGCAAATTGGGGGGGGGGGGACTTGGGTCAGCCTTGTGGTACCTTCCAGCTCAGCCTGACCCCCAGGAGGGCTGGCTCTGCCAGCTGGGCTGCACTGACCACTTCCTTCAGCCCTGACATCAGTGGCTGAGCTCTTTTGCCAGTGAACAGAACTGCCAATTCTGCTCCAAGGCTGAGTGAAGGGGATTTGTCGGCGGTCAGGTCTGTCAGGCTTTGACACAGCAGCCTGTTCATCAGGCCCGAGCGTGGTACATGGAGGAGGAGGATTGCAGCAGAATTAGAAGGTATAGAGTTCAAATCTAATTTGAAGGATTTTTCCCTCTATCCCTTAAATGTGGGAAATGTTCCTGTGGCTTCGGGTATAAAATGTCACACTTCATAAGGAGCATGCGTTTTAAATCTCAGCCAGGTATTAAATGCCGAGCCGCACTCCACTTCCCTTTTGTTAAAAAGGAAAAACCCCAAATCATCTCTCCTGAAAGAACAGCGTTTGATAAAATTAAAGCTTTCTAAAGAAGCTGCTTCAAACAGTGTCGGCTCTGGTATCATCACGAATCATCGGGGTGTGTATTGATTTTGTTCTGTATTAACAACTGTTCATCAGCATTCTGGTATGTAATTATCTAGGATGCTGTTCTTAAAGATGCTGACCAGCATCGGTCAAACAGTCAAAACAGACTGACAACACACACCAGATGCTTTTTTGGTGAGAAAGAAACAGAAAAAGGGATTGGACACAGGCTGCTGGGAATTATCCCAGTAATTTGTTAGCTGAGGTTTTAATTGAAGGTTTGGCTCCAGCCAGCGAATTTTTAATAAATTAACACCAAGGCTGTGTCAAGCTTTAGTCACTTAGGGGGGCAAAGTTCGCTTCTGTTTTATCCTGCAAAACAAATATTGGAAATAAGTAGCATTTCTGTGGTTGTGTGATGTGAAGATGTGTTCAGTATGGCATGTGGAATGGCACTTCTGGACAGACCCATTTCAGTTCTCTTAAGATAAGCAGTTCTTCTGACCACTCCCTCACTTCATAGGCCCACCAGTCTGAAACGTCATTTATGCTTTTCTCGTGATTTTGGTGGGAAAATTGCGAAGTTTGACTGTTAATACTGACGTTAATACTGTAATGCTGAGGATGACTAGGGTACAGAAGACCCCAGAGCAAAGGGCAGTGGAAGCAGCTCAGTCCTTCAGAGGTCAAGTCTGGATCTGGAAGATACCCTTCCAGACCCACTCTCTGATTGCAGGGAAGCATTGGAGCTCTGAGATTCGATGTGTTTAAAGCTGCCAACTGAGAGTGACTTGGGGCTCCAGGAGAAGGGGGTGTTTGCCATCTGCTTTAGCAGTTCATTCCCCAGAAAAGGAGGAATTCATCTGCTGTTCGTGCACGTAGGCAGTTGTTTCATAGTGTTTTGTTATGTTTTCCCTCCCACTCTCCAGTAAAACACCTGTTGAGTTAATCCCCTTTGACTCAACTCAAAAGCGAGGAAGTCAAACTCCATGAGAGGCTGAACATTTCTGTGGGGGAGCTCTAGCTGGCGTGTTTTGAAGGCTTCCAGAAGTGAAACTATTAAAGCAAGGAAGGGGGGGATGCTTAATTTTGCTGGACATAAGGATGACTTGAGTCACAAAGTACTAGTCTGGAAGGAGGAGATTTCTTGGAGCTTTCCAAGTTTTTCTTCAGGATGGTGAGAAACACTTTAGAGGTTCCATTTTAGGGCATCTTCAATGACTTCAAATTCATTTAATTAAAAAAAAAAAATAGAATCCTATCACTAAGTTGGATGTGTCCTGCTTGATTTTCACTGCAAAGTTAAAAACAAGCACATCAAAACGTCAGCAGAAAGTAACCCCAAAATGCAGTGACTTTGTAGGGAGCCACAAGCCACCAGCAGCTGAAATTTGGTGACAGCCTCTGGTTCTGCAGATGTGCTTGGTGCACTGTGCAGGGAAAGAAGTTCCTCCAGAGGGGGACCCTCTGTGTCCTCTCTAAGCTTTGGAAGAGCCTCTCGTGCTCTGCTGCCCCTCGGGATCCAACCTTAAGCGCCGAAGGATAGGATGGGTGAGCAGTTCCCCCCATCCCTGCCCTGTAATCGCCCATGTCTGTGAGATCAGGCTCCGGGGACGTTATTTCCAGTCTGGGGTGACTCAGTTTCCCTCTGGGGTGTCCCAGGATGAGTCAGGTTTAACTGACATGGTTGCACCAACGAAGCAAAACCGGTAAAGTTGTGCCCAGATAATTCACTGACTGCAGCAAGAGCTCAAAGGCTGGTTAAAGGCATCCTACCTAGAGCTGGAGGAACAATGCAAGCCCAGTGCCTGCCTTCCACGTCGCACGTGCGTCACTTCTCTGTGGAAATGAGTGAGAAACTTCGCTTTTTTTTTTTTTTTTTTTCCCTCCTCCTCCTCCCGGTTCAACTTCTCGTGCTATAAATAAACAGCACAGTGTGAGAGAAAAATGAATAACAAGGGGCCGTGTAGCTTTTTAGGTGCCCTGTGGCAGGATGTTTTCTTGATTATCCTGTTTCTTGTAAACACAGGCGATGGCTTTTGTAGCCCAGATGTGGAGGCAGCCCTGGTTCATTGTTCGAACACCTGCTGTCCTTTCAAATGGACCCACTGCAGCCCATTGATAAAATTCAGACTCAGAAACCTGCAGCACCAGGCTGAGCTCCTGTAGATAGCTCAAAAAAAAAAAAAAAAAAAAATCATTGAGGATCTGACATCCGCCCTGTTGGGATTTTTTTTTTTTCTTCTCTATTATATTTGATTGGGAGGGGAAGGGAAGCTTAAGATTATTTTTTTCCCCTGCTCTTGTTCTCACAATAGCGATAAAAACAATACTCCCTGGCTTGGAGGTGGTAAACTGTGAGAAATAACAACAATGGCTCACTCTGTGATCAGGCAGCCAAATTTATGAATGAAACTGGTGGCTGCAGTTTAATTTCCAGGCCTGTCTCTGTTTTTGGTGTGATGGAATGAGAAAAAAGGCCAGAGAAGGAACAGCTCGTAACTGGTGCGGGTTTGTCGCTGGGAGTGAGCACAGGGAAATGTTTTGTCTGAGCTGGAAGGAGGGTGTAGCAGGGGGTTTTTCTGCTTCCTGCATCAAGATCAAAGTACAAAACAGGTGAATTTGCTCAGTTAAACAGTGGCTTTGCGGCATTTTCTTTATTTGGCACTAGTGTGTGGTGGTGTAACACCTTAGAGACAGCAGGTACAGCTCTCCCCAGGTTGTCCACGCGGGGTAATTGAAGCTGGTAGACCCTTGCTGGGACCGGTCTGCTTTATGAGGTGCACAATAATGCCACAGGGTCTGGGAAGAAAGGGGTAAAACGTGGACCAAAATGCATCCAGTACACTTGTTTCTGCAGATGAAGGTCAACTCTGTGCCTTCTGTGCACACGACTGTTTTCTTTGGTTGGGACTTGAAGGCTAAAACTGCTTTTTGGGGAGGTCTGTTTGGGAGAACAGACGCCCCCTCCCAGGCTCTGGAGCGAGAGAGCTCAGAGTTGAGGTGCTCAGTCAGGGCAACAAGTGTTTTAGCAGCTTTTCCTCAGGTGGGAGACTTGTTCAGCACAGTGTTTGGAGCAGGAGAGATTCTTGTGGTGAGGTCTCTCGTGTCCCTCCCTGTTCCTCATGCGTGTCCCACCTGTGCCTTTGCCTGCAGAGCTGGGGAGAGAGACATCCAGTGATTCATTTCCTGCTGCTCTGAGCAGGGGACTGGAGCAGACAGTCTGCAAAGCTCCCTCCCAGCCCAAGAGACTGTGCACTTACCCTGCCTCAAAGGCTCTTGATGGGCCGGAGACTTTCTCCCCCACCCCTGAAAATGAGGTCTGGGACTGGGAAGGAATCACTCCAGCCCCAAAATAATAATTTCTGCCCCAGATAGGTGAAACCAGTTGGCCAGACCTGAGTGTGCTGTGACTTCACCCTGCTCCATCAGATGTGGCTGTTCCCAGGGTAGGATTGGAAGGGCTCCTTGCTCGGAGCGTCCCACGTGTCCTCCAGCGCTCCGGTCCCGGGAGAGAGAGGACCACGCTCCCCATCAGACGATCTAATCCCGTTGCTCTCCATCCTCGGCCCAGTGAGCGGGATCCCGGGAAGGGAAGCACCAAGGATAAGCATTCCCTTTGCACCTGGCTTTCCTGGAGCCTCCCCCCACAGGAAAGGCAGAGCAGGGGCTGGCTCGCGTGGGTGCCCTCGTGCTCCGGGAGCACGCGCTGCCCTCGCGCTGCCAACTCCCCGCATCACGGGGACCTTCCCCCGGCCGGTGGTGGGTGGGACACCACGGCCTCTCCACGGCCAGAAATTTTGGCTCTTGAATCCAATTACGTTTGCAGACTGAGCTCTTTTTGTGCTCGCTGCTGTCGCTGCGAAGTCCCGCGTGTGCAGCCTTTGCTTTTCACCCCCGTGTTGTTTTTTTGGCCGGTTTGAACTTTCTAATGGCCGTGGTTAAAAAGCAGTGGGAGAGAGAGGGAGCTGGAAGGTGCTGAATGTCCTCAGCTTTCTTCTGTGTGCCCTTTCTGAGGAAAAAATGCCTGTTTGCTGATGTCACCTCGTATGGCTCCATGTCAGAACTTTGCTGAGAAAGCTGCCCTAACCACTCGAAATGCTTGCATGAATTTTTCCAGCTTGCATGGGGAGGTGTCCTTGATGACCTTTCACGGTAATTACAGCAGTTAGGAGATGTTTGCCCCAGGCAAACTTCTCTCTGAGGTCTTCAGTGTTGTGCACTTCGTTGTTTTGGATTTCCCCTTCCACGTTACTCTGGAAAATAGCACTGTGGCCACTCACGTCTTACTTTTCCCCTGAAGTCTCTCATTTGCTGTTGGGAGGCAGCGAAAGCTGCTGGGGATTTTCACAAAGAACCCAAATATGGCTTTAAGGAAGCATTTATATATCCTATTTATGTTTTGCTTTTGGACCCTGACTTCCAAAAACTCTTTTTTTTTTCCCCCCAAGAAAAACCCAGACAATCAGATTAATATTCCTTTTAAAACGTGTGAAAGATGAAGGGCGAATATCCGTGAGCAGCAAAGTTTCCTTTCAAGCCATTCTGAGCAAACCCAAAGCCTTTTTGAAGTGGTTTAGTGCAATTGTAGTTTCCTTGCTTCCTGCTCCTGCTTTGGGCTCCCCTCCCGGCACGTCGTGTGTGGCTACAGGGTGGTGGTGGGGAAGTTTGAAGCCAACAAAAGGCGAGGGGGCTTTAAAATCTTATTTCTTTTTCTACTTAGAATGCTGCTGCCGGGTGAGACACTGCATTTTACTCCTCCCTACTGTCAAGGCACAATATCTCCCTCAGCATTGCCACCAGTGGAGCAGGGAGGGGTATGAAAGGAATGGGAACGGATTCCATGTTGGATGAGTCTCCAGTTAGGAGTCCAGACTGTGGGCAGGGTAAAAAAAAAAAAACAAACCCTTTGTTTAGTCTGTGGTCAGTAGTTTTAGGAGGAGCGATACAGTTTTAGGATATTGTCAAAGCGGGACTCCACCAGCTTGGTGAAAAACTGTGACCTGTAGCAAGGGTGTGGCTTTGTACCACCATGGTCTTGCCAGTTCCTCCAGAAGAGTAGAAAGACACTGGTTGCCTTTGGTGCCTGCTGTACTGCGTCAGCTGACACCACCCGGGCAGCTGAACGCCTGAGTTTTCTTGGCAGCTGTTTCAGAGCAAGATGTTGTCCTTTGCTTGATCAACATGCACGTTGATGTCATCTGTTAATTGCGTTGATGTAATCTGGCACTGGGCTCTCGCAGAGACCTCCTCCTGCTGCTGAAGGTGGTGATGGAGACCAGGCTGAGCTGCTCGTGCCTCCCTCCTGGTGTGTGGTGGCACCTGCAGCATGAAGGGGCCATCGGGGCCCCGAAGGGCTCATGTGTGGAGCAAACAGGCTTTGGCTCCAAATCCAGAGGTTGGTGAAGAGCATATGGTCCCTGAGAGGTACAACTTGTGTTTCTAAAAGCCTGGAAAACCGGATGGCAGCCTTTTCCAAGTGCCTGGCTCGAGGAGGAGGAGCAGGACTTAAGCACGTACTTAAATTTCAGCACGTGCTTAAGTGTTGCCCTGAATGGGGACCCCCTCGAGCTGTAGCTGAAGTGCTCTTCTGAACCAGGGCCAGCAGGCTGTGGAAGTCATCTCTTGTTCCTCTACACCTCTGCCTGTGTGCTCACTGCAGCTCTCTGCCTATTTACTATGAGGAGAAAAATCCCTGCCTGGTTGCAGCTCGCTTGGTGACTGAGAGCAGGCAGGTTGGGAGAGTCACACATGAGCTGGGAGTGAAACATCTGACCTTGTCTCTTTTCTGTCTTGTTTCTATGATCCTAGTTCTGTTCTAAATTAATTCTTTTGTTTAGCTGCTGTTTTTTTTTTTTTTTTCCCCACTCCTTTTTGTTTTCGCATGAATGCTTGTCTCTATATTTAGGTCTGCCAGGGCGGGATGTTATGAATAATTGTTGATTGATATTATTAAACACTAACACGCTTGGCTGTGTTGCACTAATGATGGGGCTTTGGGGATATGCAAATCAATTAATTGCAGTAATTGCTGTAATAGCTGTTTTGGAGGATGCTGCTGAAGAGCCCTTGGGAGAGCGCACAAAGACGGAGATGTTTGGAAGTGTGAAGGAAAAGGGGCGCTTGACAGTCACTGGAGAGGGCTCCTTCAAGTTGCCAGTTTGTAAAGTTGGGTTTGTTTTGCTCTCCAGAACCCACTCATGCCAAACCCTCTCTGACTTTGTTTCAGTTACCCCAGTGTGCCTACTTCTGGGCTTTTCCCGGGGCCCTTTGCGCTGTGGTGGAGCTGAAGAAGCCCACAGGTGAGACAGAGCCTTTTCCAGGTAATCTCTTGGCTTACAAATCTGGGAGACCTCCCTGGAAAACACCTAAGGGGGAAAAAAAATGTATTTCCAAGACTAACCCTGTGTGTCACCTCACACTGAACAGCTTTGGTTTGTCAGCTGATTCTCATTCATGTCAAAGCTGCTTTTCCCTTTCTGTGGCAACATGATGGGGCCTCACGGTGGGCACAGAAGGGACGTGAGATGCCTCAGGAACCACTGTGGGAAGGCTCTGAAGGGAATGGGATTTCGGGTATTGTGAGGATGGGGAGGAAAAAGTCTCTCCTGGCTTCTTCCCCATCCTATATGTGGTCTCCCTGCCTTTGTGTATTATTGTATATTCTTTTGTCTGGTTTTCCATATGCAACGTGCTTTGCTCTCCGTGCTCCGGGGCGAGCGTTCAATGTGGTGCACAGATGGCGCTCCCAGAAATCCCGTTATTTGCTAATGGGATTTTGTGCTAAGCGTTTCCACTGTTCTCTTCAAAAGTCTGCGTGTTTGGGTAAACATGCCCAGAGCCTCCTCCTGCCGAGACACCCTCTCCCATGCAGCTGAGAACATGACTTTATTTTTTTTTTATTTGCCTGCTTTTTTAATCCTCGTGGAGGATGGCAGGCCAGCTTCTGTGGGAGGAGGCGCTGCTGAGGTCTGTGCCTCCACTTTGCATGAAGGGCGCTGAATCCCAGAATCCTAGAATTGCTGGGGTGGGAAGGGACCTCTGGAGATCATTCAGATCCAACCCTGCTGCCTGGGCAGGGTCACCTGGAGCAGGTGACACAGGAACATGTCCCAGGTGGGTTTGGAATGTCTCCAGAGAGGGAGACCCCACGCCCTCCCCGGGCAACCTGTCAGTCCCCACAGGCTCTGCCAGATGTCACAACTCTGCCAGGTGGCCTGGCCAGCCTGATTGGGGCCCTCCAACGTGCCCTTGTTACCTTGCTGGTGGTTCTGCCCTTACATTTTGCTCTGAGATATCCTTATCTACTCAGCAGCTTCCCCTGCGGCCCTGCAGCATTTCAGTTGTGCAGTGTTCAGCTATTATGCAGCAATTCCCAGCTATTATGCAGCAATTCCCCTCTGTGCCCTCCATTCTTCAAGCAGTGCTCCGAATCATGATATAAATAGCAAAAGCCTCGAATATGTTGCTTTTATTACCAGAGGCCTTTCAGAGCAGGTTAGATGTGTGCCTGACGGGGACAATGCAGCGCTGACTCTTCCAGCGGGGCACAGAGCTGGACTAGGTGACCTCCCAAGGTCTCTTCCAACCCCTATTTTTCCGTCACTGCGTGACATTCGCCGCCAGTGGGTAAGTGCAGCTTTGTTTTGTGTCAGGCTGGCTGGAGGGAGGTCAGGGCTCAGCCCTCGTGGCCAGCAGACAGTCCCAGGGCGTGTGTCAGGAAGTTCCCCGTCTGTCTGCACGCCCGCGTCCGCTCACCCTGCGAAATGCTCCTCTCCCGAGTGCTTCCCAGGCCCCTCTGCCATGGGAAAGTGAGTCACATGAGGGCAGAGAGTTCTCCTTTAGCTGGCCAAGGACTCCAGGTAGTTCCTCTGGAGCTGAGCTTAACCAGAAAAATGTGATCGTGAGCTTGGTTCACAAAGTACAGGCAGCTTGAGGCAGGAACCCTGCCAAGAACTGTTCCTGTTACGGTGCAGTGCCACGGAGCTGGTGAATTTGGGACTGGGAGCTGACCAGCTGCAGGATATTGCTCTGTGCAGATAGAGGATTGCCATTAGAGCCCCACCACCACGCTTCTCGGAGCATCCAGGGCTGTGTTGTCCTCTAAAAGCGGGTCCTGGACTCGGAAAACCCTCATGTCCAGCTGTGTGCCTGTGCCAGAGTCCAGCTCTGGGCTGGGGAACTGTGCTAGCAAAGTAAGACTCATGGTGCCCTCCACAGCACCAGGGTGGGTGGGTGGGGGTCTCCATGTCTCTGTGTTTTGTTTGGACATAACTGCACCCATTAAGCATCTGCCTGACGTGGTGTTGGTCCACCTGTAGTGGTTTTGTGACTGTTTCGTCCAAAATCTGTGAGCTGTGGGGGATTCTGGAATACAGCCCTCTGTGCTTCGCAGCCCTCTCCAGCATCAGAGTTTGGGAAATGACATTTTCTAGGTCTGCAGAAGACTCTTCAGCAGTGCCCCACTGTGATCTGATGTCTCTGTGGGGAAAACAGCTTTTCAGAGGTGTTGGTTTTCCATGCCCATCACAAAATACCTCTTTGCCTCGTGTTTTTGTAGCCTCTCAGTTTTGCTGATTTTATCAGCCTTCTGATAAGGGTGATTAGATCTGATTTGTTTGAATTACAGCCTGACTGCTTTCAGCTCTCACAGACACAACACTGTGCGTGCTGCATGCAGGGGAAGCGAGGAGGGGAGAGCCTTTCTCCCCCCCCTGATAATGGGTAGCAGATGTGATACCGTTCCCAGGTCAAGGATCTGAAATCATCAAGCAGCAGGAAAAATGCTGTGCTTGGATGGCACTTTCAAGTTGCACAGGGAAGGACGTGGCAAAGGCTGGACCATCCCCTGCTCAGCAGCAGCTCAGAGCGCTGCTCTGCAACGTTTCACAAGCTGTGGGATATCGAAGCAGCCCTGGTGTGGTGGTTTGGCCCCAGGAGCTGTTCTCTAGGTTTGTAATACACCATTAGAGATTTCTTGTTAAAAATCAAGACTGCCCACAGCTCATTTTGTGGCTTGGGAGCTGTGTGCAGTGTTGTTAGCGTGTCGTGTTTTTCTGGAGGTGTGATGCTGCATTTTTGTCCCCCTTTTTTAGAGACTCCTGGGCTATTAGAAAGACTTTTCCCCCTCAAACCGGGTTTTGTACGAGGTTGGTGACCTGCTGTGAGCCAGACCATGATGCACACAATATTGAAACCTGGCTTTCTGTGTTGCTCGGAGTATTTTTTTTATCTCAAGCCCTTGCAGTAGCTTTCCAGGGTAGTTCAAAAAATCTGGGGCAGGTCAGACTGCAGACTGTGGCTGTGCCCCTGTGCCTTTGTCCCTTGATCTAGTGGCTGAAAATCTGAAAGAATACACGGTTCAGCTGGGATTTGGTGCCATTTCGGGCTCTTGGGAGGAGCCTGAGTTCTACCTTGCAGTGGTTTGGATTTGGCTCTCAGCCAAATGCCCAAGATTATAGTTGTAGTCTCCCCCCCGCCCCGAACACAAGGGAAAAGAGGGGGGAAAAAAAATATTAAGAGCCCCAAAATGACAAAACTAAAGCAATGTATATATCTATATATATTTATATACAGTTAGAAAGAGACTGTATACATATAAACAAAGAGTCCCGACTCCCTAAAACTAAAACAGAAAATAAAATCCAATATACACAGATATACACAGCTAACATATGCAGAACTAGCAAACAAAACAACAAAATACTTTCTTTAAAAAGGTGAAAGCTACTTCACCAGAGCCCTTAAATTGCTGCAAGGGGTGTGGCAGTTATGTGATCCATTGGTGGCTTCATGGCAAAAAATTTGTCCCCTTCTCATTCTTCTTTTCCTTTTCCCTGCTCCTCTCACCTCCAGCAAGGTGTCCTCCAAGTTAGATTTAGGATAAGAGAAGGGAAGTCCGTGCATTCAGCTTAGTGACTGTTTTCAGCACGTGCAGTGCGAATGGAAAGCCGGGGGTAAGCGCAGCCAAGAAAATATTGTGGGTAGGCAAGTGTGTGTACAAGTGTTGGGAGAGGCTATAAATACACAAATTCCATCTACCTGTGTGTTATCCCACACTGTAACTTGCATTTCTCTTGTGCTGATGACACACCTCTTCTGCCAGTGCAGGTGGCAAACCCTTCCCTGTGATATCTGCCAGCACTGAGAGCACCTGTGAACCCTCGTGCCGCTGTTCTTCGCTGCCCGACGGACGTGGGAAGAAAACCGCAATGTTTCCAGTGTGTCTGCTCTCTCCCACCTTCCCCCTACATCTCCTTCCCCGGCTGATTTGACCAGGTCACTCCCCACCTTTTGATTCTTCCCTCTTATTTAAAGGCCTCCCGTGGCTGCATTGTCTGGGAAAGCTCCGGCAGAGGCTTCAGAGAGGCACTTCCACCTCGCTGGAGGAATGGGCTCTCGTTAACAGCCCTCGAGGAGGGGGGAATGTGCCGCTGCCTTCAAAGCGGAGACGGAGGTGCCAGGCAAGCTGCTGGCCCTCGGTGGGATGGAGAGCTGTGCTGAAGACACCAACCAGATGAAAACCCCAGCTGGCGGGAGCAGGAGGGACGCGGCACGGGAGCTGCCGTGGCTCTGGGGGGTCCTGGCGACACGAGGTGAGCGGGGTGTAACAAGCTCTGGTGCCGGCACAAGTATGCAGCAGGGAAGGAGCACGGCCCAGCTGCTGGCTTGGCCCCTTCAGGAGGCCAGTGCTGCTGTCAGCAGGGCCTGCTGGTTGTCCCAGTTCGCTCAGGGCTGCAGTACCATCGGAGCTGCTCCGTCTTCAGAGGGGATGTGCCCTCAGCTGCTGTCAAGTAAAGCTGTGCCGAAGCTCAGGAGCCAAACCCCCTCTCCCCCAGCTGCTCTCTGAACACCTTTGCCAGGCTCTGTCTCCTTCCTCGGAGCTGCACCTCGGTGGATGAGCTCCAGATGGTTGGGTGGGAGCCTCGCCAAGCACGGGGGTCTATCAGCACTGTTAGGGATGACTGCAGGCTTCCTGCTGGGAAGCAGGGAGAGATCTGTTGGCTCCTTGTTTTAGTCCCCGAAAAAAGTGCTCTCATAACTACGCTTGGCTTTCCTGTGAGCCTAATGAGTTCTTTTCCCTTGTCCAAAATGTCTGAGGCCACTCAGTCCTGAACTTATCCCCAGCATCTATCAGTCTGATTCCCCCCTGTCTGGAAGCATATCCGATGAGTGTGGTGGGGTGGAGGTAGGTTGGACTTGGGCCATCCTTTGGCTCCTGCCATGAGAGCATAAACTTTTATCTTTTCAATGTTACCCTTGAAGGGGGGGGTGGTGGTGGAGAGGAAACTAAACCACAAACAACTGCATTAAAATAATAATCAGAGCCTCATGAAAGAGCACAAAACCCCAGTAAACCCTCTGTGCTTTGAAACGTGAATCTTATCTCCCCCTGTCGAGGTTAATTGTTGCTGGGTTCAAATCATGGACAAGCTTTCATTAAGACTGGAGATGAGAGCCATGGCTGGGCCAGGTCCATCTCCGGGTGGTTTGGAGCAGGGTTGAATTTGGTCCAGCCTGTTAAGGAGGGAGTTACATCTGTAAGTACACATTTCATTACAGGCGTTGGATTTAAACCTGATCTTTAATGTTTCCTGACTGTCTTCTCCCAGGGTCATAATCTGTGAGGCTGTTTTAAAGGTGGCCACTTAATTTCTTTCCGTACGACTTTATTTCTTCCCGTATCTTGTTGAAGACCAGAGTGTGATCAGATCTGGAGAGCTTAGGAACAACTGATAAAAGTTGTTCCCCTGCATAAGAGACCCTTTTATGTGGTGGAGAGCAAGCAGTCTGTCCTGGGAAGCAAGTCCTCCTCATTTCTCAGTTAATTAACTTACCAAGAGCCAAAGATGGATTTTTATTTTTGTTTTTGGACCACTGCAGAGTTGCTGTTGCAGCCCATCCTGTATGTTGTTGTGGTTGCTGCTCTTGCATCTCATGTTCTTTTAAAGAGATGCTTGCAGGAGATGGGCTTTTCAGAGCGTTAACAATGAAAAAAAACCCACTAAACCACATCACAGCATTTAAAAAATACATTAATGAAAAGGGCATAATGAGTATTGGAAATAGTTTTATACCTCCTTGAACTGGGAAATATAAATACACATATATTCAGTGACAGTCCCCCCCTGCCTCCCACAGAGTCGTGTTTTGAACTGGTGAGATGAATTTGGGAGACAGTCTGTCACGTGCAGATATGCTGAGATTATGGTTCTGCTTGGGTAAATCACAGAAACTGTTCAGTGCTTGAATTTGCTCAGCCCTGAGAGGGTGTTACTGATGTTGTCTTCACCTCTGCACTGTCTCCTGGGATGCTCAAGAGCAAAAGGAGGCTAAAGGAGATATTGGAAGGAAAGATTATGAACATATTTTCCCACTTTCTGCACTTTTTATGAGGTGGGTAAGAGAGTCGCTTGTATCAGTGCTGGGAATCTTCCCTGGTGTTTGTGTTAGAACGAGCAAAGAGGAAAACAAGCTTGTTTTGGAAACAACACTGATGGATTGTTTTCCTGTTGGTGTGGTTTTTTTTTTTTTTACTCAGGAGTTTCCATGACTATTATCAGAACTTTTCAAACTTTTAATACCAAACAAAATTCATTAATTCTTCTCTAAACTCCTTTCTCCCAGCTGCACAGTGACCTTGGAAAGCATCTTGGAAAGCGGTGGTTTTGTAGGGCTGAGACTTTGGTGGTTTCTGGGCTCTCCTGGTATAAAGCTGTGGAGCTGTGGGATGTGTAACCACTGGCTGTCAAGGCCCTGAAGGAGTCTGTGGCCCACAGAAGGGTCCAAAGTGCTGCAGGATTGGGCGTGCAGGATCCTTCCTTGGCTACAGAGATGCTGTTTTGACACAGGGAGCCCTCAAACCTGGCTAATGGGACGTGGCCAGCCATGACTTGACATGATTGCTTAGCATTCCATCTCCACCTTTCCCCCAGCCCGCTGCTTTCCCGTGGCTTGTTTTCATTTCCTTGCTAATTCAAGCATGTCTGATGCTGGCAGGAGGAATTTTTGTGTGGTGCATAGGTCAGGGAGATCTGACTGCAGTTGGATTTTACAGGTGACGTTCATACGGAGAGATGGGGGTGCAGGACAGCCAGGAAGGTCACGGAGATGGGAGCTGTGGGAAGTGCTGTTGTGGATGGTGGGGAAGTCTGGGAAGGAGAATGCAGTGGGAGTGTAAATGGGTGCAATCCATGGGGATCTCTATTACTTTCTGCTGTCAGAGACACTGGAGTGTGTTCCCCCTCTCTGTGGGCACCAGCCCCTGGCACCATGGGCCACCACGTGCCATCTCTGGCTGGCACAGAAGTGCTGGTGATAAGCAGGTGCCCCTCACTGGTGTGTGGAAAGAAGAGTCAGCTTGCCTTGGGAATGTTTTCCCCAAATCCAGCTTCAGCCCTTGTGTGGGGCTCAGCCCACTCCCTCTTGCTGTGACTGACAGAAACCAGAGCTCTGCTCTTCGTGTGGGTTATATCCACTAGCAACCAGCTGGTGCTGGTATTTGATATCAGCTGGGAAACCCATCAGGAAGCTTTGATTGGGCTTTTTTTCTCTTTCATTTTTTTTAAACTTCCATCACCTCTTCCAGCTCTCCCACACTCTGCTTGGTCTGTCTGGTTCAGCCACTTCCACGTGCCCCAGCAGTGAGGAGGTGGGAGCTCACATGTGGCACAGGAGGGATCTGCACTGTGCCAAGCTATAGGAACATCCCTGATGCCTCACCTTGGGCAGTCTTGGCAGCTTTTCTAAAAAACTAAAGGAAAAAGTCTGCATAGCTCTGCAACACTCTTTTTTCTTTTTTTTTTTTTTTTTCCCAGTTCAATGCATTTCCATGCCTGAAAATGTAGATGTGCAATTTACTCAAAGCAGTCCTTAGAAAGCTACAGGCTGTGGCTTTTAATTTTCGTGTGTGTTTATTTTTATGAAAAAAAAAAAAAAAAACCAAACCCATGTTTTCTCCATTAATGGGTGGTATTTACTTAAGGTACAGCAGAAATCTGATGTTGAGTTTCAAATTAGGCAAATCTCCATTTATTAAAACCCTAAGTGCCTCTGTTTCCAGATTTTTTCACGGTACATTTAGGCCCCATGTTGGAAACTTAAGGCTGACCAGCCTGAGCTCAGATCTAACAGTCAGTCTGACTTCTAGGCTGCAGTAAAGGCTGGTGCCATAGAGGGGTGTGTGAAAAGCCTTTCATGTGGCCACAGGAGGACCCTCCAGAGGCCAACCTGGGTGGAGGAAAGTCTTAGGAGCAAGGCAGAGACAGGAATCCATCCTGTTGGAGGCACAGGATAAGGTTTCACTTTTGGGGGCTGGTTCCTTTTGCTCTAAAGCAAACAAAGCCTCGGGTTTGACTTCATTGCTCGTTTGGTTTTCCCTTTTCTGGGAATGTGTTGGTTTATCAAAAAAAGTGGTTTGCAGTAGGACACCTGTGCAGTTTCTTCTTTTTGAAAGACTTCTGTGTGTTGGTTCTAGTGAGCTGAGGAGGGACTGGTGGACTGTCTAATCACCAGTGTCTCTATTAACAGAGTACTGAGTTCCCAGGGGAGGTGGCACCGCTGGGCTTTCGAAGCTTTGCATCCAGCTCACTGTGACCACGTGCCTTGCAGACACCATCATCAGCAGGTAATTGCCCCCTTCTGAAATCAGGTGAAGCCTTTGGACTTGCCTGTGACTTTTTTTTTTTTTTTTGGCCAGTGTCAGATGAGTACTGGAAGGCTCTCCCTTGTGTCCAGAGGGGATTAGCTCCCAAGGATCTCAAGAGGAGAGAGGTTAATAGCAGCTGGAACAATCTGTCCATCTGGCACTTGATGCTGTATTAGGGTGGATGCCCCATCTTTGGAAGAGAGGAAAGCAATCACTCTCTACTTGCACAGACAGGTTTGGCTCTGTCACATCCTCCTGCCGCGTTCTCGTGCTGGTATTATATTAATTAGAACTCAAAATAATAAAGCCAAAAGTTAACCCAGCAGGGGATTAAAAAACCCGTCCCAACCAAGGTATTGACATCTCCCTGCCCCTCCCAGCGTTCCAAACACCCATAAAACTTCTGTGAGTTTGGAAAAATCCATCAGCAGGTGAGCTCTGTGCAGGGAACTGGATCCAGGTGCCAGGGGTGGTGGTTGTGATGACCTCTGCCCTCAGCTTCCCTCTCTGCAGCCATCTTCCCCTCCTGGAATAATGAGGCCCATTGCTAAATAAATAACATAAAATACCACTCCTACTCTGCCAGGCCTAACCAGGCTGAAGTGACAGGTATGAGCATAAGCAAAGCTAATTCACCACCTTATCTCCAGTGTGCTGTATAATTGAGTTCATCAAATCAAATCTGTGTAATAAAGCTCTGGAAGTGAAGGGAGAGCTACAGCTTCACTGTGGTTCAGCCAAAAATCAATTTTTTCATTTTTCTCCATTGTTTTATGACAATTCCTGCGTGTTGGAGAGGGCCAGAAAAGATGGACAGTCTACAAAAGTTTCTGTCCCTCTGTATCACTGGCATTTCATATCCAGACTAAAAACGAAAGGAAATTTTGTAGATTGGATCAGCCCCAGTAAGGAGATACCTGGGGCAAAATGTCCAGCAATGAAGAGCTTTACTCCTGCATAAAGCTAAATATGAGTTTTATCTGTATTTTTTTTTTTTTTTTTTGTAGTGCATCCTGTTATTTCCCCTGAACACACAGTTAGGGAAGAAAGGGATTAAGACCAACTTATTTTATGCTGTCTTTATTTCAGAGATGCAATAAAAAAACATGGAGCACAATGAGAAGTTACAAGCTCAGCCCTCTTTTGCTGAGTGAAGACGTTTAGGGGGGGTTTTGGATTAAAACCTCTGAAGTAAAACCCTGCAGTCATTCAAGCTGAAAGATATCCAGCTTTTCTTTGTTTTGGGTTTGGAGTAAGTGTCATATCCCAGAGGAAAAGGGAAAGATTGGACCACATTTTCTGCGATGCCTGTGAAAATATATGTTGTCGGAGTCCAGACCAGCCAAAATGCAATATGTAGGTTTTTTTCTCTAGATGGAACTGTTTCCCTTTGGGGTGTTTGGTTTTTGTTATTATTTTTTTCTTTTTTAATTTTTTGTTTTGTTTTTGTTTTTTAGGAATGGCTTGTATCTATCCAGTGGGTGTGTCAGCTGCAAACATTTGAAAGCTTTAATTCTTCTCTGTCTCTAAATTTGTCACTGCTTCTCATGACCACAGAAAATGCAAGAGATGCTTTGGCCATGTAAGAAGCCTTAAACTTTTCAGAAGAAGATGCTGAGGGGTGTGGTGAAGTGACAGCTCCTTTCTCCTCAATCTTGCCAGCCTTGGGATTTTCCCCATGGGCTGGGTAAGAGGTGGAATGAAGAAGGCTGGAATGGGAGCATCATCCCAATTTTGATGACACATCTTGCTGCAGCACGAGTTTCTGTCCAGGTGAGCTGAACGTGCCGGATGAAGCAGCCTGGGTTCAGTAGGCATTATTGAAAGCACTCCTAACATTGCAGGCTTTTTATTTTGAGGGTGCCCCAAGCTGAGAGATTGCAGAGATCAGGGGAGGGTCAGGAATGGAAGGAGCAGGAAAAACGAGTGTGTTACCCAGAGCCTCGAATTCCCCTCGTCCTCCACCCAGGTTCGCGAGCTGACCTCCTCCAGCTCACTTGCTGCAGAGCTGGGCTTCACCAGCGACACTTCTCCTCTCCCACTTTGCTTACACAGCTGGGCCTGGAGCATGCTCTTGCAAAACATACATCCAGTGCAAATATTATCCCTCTACATCCTGCCCCCGCTATTCCTTGCGTGCAGGATCAGCAGCTGGAGCGTGTACCTCGAGTCCCGCAAGGCGCTCTGGAGCCACCCCGAGAAACATCGCCTTGGAAACAAAGCCTCCCCCAGGTCCATGAGGGGGACTGGGAAAGGGGGGACTGTGGACAGTCCTGTGGCCTGGGATGGGCTGTGTGCAGCCAGGCTGTTTTCAGACAGACAGTGGATCCTGAGAAAGGAACGCCGTGGCTGGTTTCGTGTGGCTCATTACGCTCCCGTTGCCGATTCCTAAATGGAGTCCTGTTGCTGAGACAGACCAGGTTTGCTTTCACTAAAAACATGGGGGTGGGTTTTTCTTTTTTTTTTTTATTTTTCTTATACCAAAGTATGTAACTTTAGATGGCCATCTCTCTGTGCCTGGTCACCTCTGAGGTTTTTTTTTTTCTTTTCTCTGACATTCACCTTGATAAGCTACAAAGAGGTACAAACTGCAGTGGCTTGCTGCATCTCGACTAGTGCCTTGCTTTGATAGAAATCCTCAGGGTAAAAAAAAAAAAAAATACCCACACCTTGTGCAGCAAAAGCAAAGGCCGGAGTTGCTTTCAAGAGGCAGGCTTAGTCCCCCTGGAGGACTGACATCCCCATTTTTGAGGCCTAATTGCATGAAGTCTCCTGTGATAATTTCTCAGACAGCGATGAAAGGCGGCTGAAGGCAGCATTGGGGGGGGATGAGCCCAGCGGGGCCGCTGGAGTGTGTTGGTAGGGAAACAAAGACATCCAAAGGCTTAGACAACAGCGATCCTGTTGGATGTGCTTTTAGAGCCCTTTCTCATCCCTTGCAAACGTGGATTCCTGGGGTCGATCGGTATTAAAACGCTTCCTGGAAGGTGCGTTTCCCGTGCACCTCGTGGTGGTATCCCCGTGCTGGGAAGGGTGGCTCTTATTTCAGTTATTGCTGGCTTTGCGTGCAGGCAGCGTTTGTAGGGAGTCATCCTTCTGACACCGGACTGATGGTGTCAGCCTGGGCAAATACCCACCAGCAGCATCTGTGCCTGCCCAGAGGGACCGCAATCCAGGCTCCCTGATGCTCCCCAGACCTGCAGCAGCAAGCTGGAGGTTTTTCTGTCGCTGGCTGCCCCTCTCTGCTCCCCACTGCAGGATCAGGCGATGCGTTACCCTGTGCTGAGGGGATGAGGGAACGTCCCGGCCCGTGGGCTCAGCTTGTAGCAGCCTGTGGGGTTATTGATTTACAGGCTTCAAAGGATGGCAGGGCATAATGAGTTGGGCAGCTGCCAACAGCTCGGTGTCACCAGAAGCCTGTGACTCTCCGTGTGTTAAAGCTTTGCTGCTCCTCAGTAGTTCAGATGGCTTTGTGCCTGTCGGAGCAGGCACAATTTGTCAGGTTCTTGGGGTGCGCCTACATCTTCTGAACCCTCTGTGAAGCTCTTTCTGCATTTGATTTGACAGCCCAAAGCCCAGAGAAGGGAAGAACGTAGCTGGTTTGTAGGCATGCAGCCCTCACGTTTAACTTGGACATCACAGCCCGCTCATAAACCCCAGGTAACATGAGTTTTGAAAGCCCTCTGCAGTATTGATTTATAATTTTCTGCAGAATCAGCATCACTTTAAAGAACAAGGGATTTTGTAATGCAGTTGTAAATTATTCCTGCAAGTACCTTAAGTGCCTCATGGGAGGGCATGTTTGCTCACGATGCTTCGTAATTTATTCCTTCTCATGTTTTTCAGCTGTGCAATAAAACATTTGTGAATATCCTGGAATGAGGATCCTTACAGATGGCACTGACATGTACCAGGCTCGCTTGAAAACCCTTGTATTATGAGCAGGAAGGAGGAGAAAAAAAAAAGGTAGGAATAAGCATGAAAGTTTCCTGAACCTATGTGGCAAGTTAGAAGCTCCTGAAAAGTTATAAACAGGATCATTTCGCTTCTTGAATCCTCTCCTGGGGGTCCCCACCGGCGACTTTGTGGAATAGACTGTCTTTGCCAAGTATTGCTGGTGGTGAGACTCTCAGCTTGGGTTTTATCATGCAGTTCCTTTTCTCAGTGTCATTCTCTGTGGATGCAATCAGTTGTATTTTAGAACTACACAGTTTAACTGTTGGTTCTAAGAGTGGCTCTGTTCAGGTCTAACCTTGGGTGTCACACAATTTGTGTTATCTTCAGCAGAGCCACATTTTGACTCTCAGGAGTCTCTCTGTCCAAGTACTTGGTGGGCTGTTTGATGTTTAGCTGGTAGCATCAGGTCCTGAAGGATCCCAAAAGCAACTGTCCCAAAGTGTGACGTTTCAGGTGTAACTCAGAGAAGACTTCAGTGGCCAAATGCATGCAAGGAGTGAAAAGCCTCGGTTGGCTCTTGCTGGCGTGAGCAGTTATGTCATCCCAGATACTTTGTGAGTAAATAAGTGGCTTTGTTGTACATTATTTGAAAGAAATCCAACACGAAGTTTGCTCTGTTGACTCCACTGACCTCAGAAACTCTCGTAGCCACTTAATCTGACTCATTGCCCTGTTATGGGGATGTAAACGCTGGTTGAAATCTTTCAGAGATAAAATTTTTCTTGAGTGGCAAGGCCAAGAGATTGCTGTTCAGTACACAAACAGAGAAATAGTCTTTATTTCGGGCTCCGTGTTGGGATTTCCAGCCTCAGCATCCTTCCAGGCGTGCTCGTGGAATGCCAGCAAATCCTTGTAGGTGAGGCAGGGCACGGTGGTCCTTTGACAAAACAATCCTGAGGGGCTGAGATTCCGTCAGCGTGCCCCCATCTGCTCAGATTAGCTGACACAGAACTAACAGTGGTTGTATGGCTCAGGGCATGAAGTAAATACCCGTCACGTTGATCTCCGGAGCAAGGGAATTGTTTGTGGCGTCTTGACCTGCCCTGAACTCCTGGGCAATCACAAAGGATTATTGAGAGTTACAGCCCAAACACAGCGAGCAGTACCTTTTGCTCTGTGCAAACACACTGTGCACGCTCGTGAGACCAATTAGGAGTCCCAGGGACCGCCCTAAATTCATTCTCGTTTTGCTCCTGGCGCGTCCTCGCTCACACAAGAAGTTGTTCTGGAGCGCCTGGTCACGGGCACCAGGTGTTTGCCCCACCGTGGCCTGCAGTCCCTGCCACCCAGCCACCCGTCTGTGCTAATAAACACTTCATGCCCAAGTCCTGAAGAACAGCCCAGAATGCCTCGATGGACCTGGAAAGCCCCGATAGTGTGTGTTAACGTCTGTTCTTGCAAGCCCAGTCGCCCCTGATGCATGGGCCTCTTGCCTGGAGCAATTATCTGCTTGGGGAAGATCTTGCAGACCGTCTGGAAGTGCCTTTTGCCCTCCCTTTCATCCATCTGGCCGTGAATAGCCTGTTGGGGGATGCAGAGGATTTAGCCTGAGCGGCAGAAGTTGCAGCTGGCCCGGTGGCCATCCCGCTGCTCTCAGCTCTGGCTCCGTGCAGGAATCCATGCAGGAATCCATGCAGGAATCCATGCAGGAATCCATGCAGGAATCCATGCACTTCCCTGCCCTGCTCCCTGAGCCAGCTGTGGGCATGTGCCGATTGCACTGCTGGGCTCGACATCAGCATCCCGGCTCATCACTGCAGCTTGGCAGCAAAACCCAGCGTATCCTTTTCTTCTTCGTGTCAAGAGCTTGATTAAGTCCTCCTGTTTCTGTGCAGGAGCCTGGAGCAGCTGCCTCTGTTCTCCCCTGGCTGGACCGAGTTTCTCAGGATACAGGAGGGATGCCAACGAAGCGATGTCTCTCCTGGGAGAGGGTTGGATGGATCGTGTTAATGGAGCTCCAGCAGAAAGCTTCACCCACAGAGGGTGTGGGGAGTAGCAGCTGATCTAGACCAAATGATGACTTAACCTCGCCTGAAAATTAAGACGTCGTTCCTTCAATTTTTTTTGCCCTGCTGGAAAACTGAAATATTTCCGTGAAACCCAACTTTTTATTTTTGTCAGAAAGCCTGCCTGTTGGAACACTCCCCACCAGCACCAGTCCTGGAGTTTTCCAGGACTAGCCTGAAGTTTCCATCAGGTGTCACAAGGCGTTGTTTTTTTTTTTTTTTTGCTTGTTTATTTGTTTGCCTTTTAAGGCAGCCAAGCAAAACAACTGCTGGCAAGACTTTTGTACCTGATTCATCCTTATAAGAATCTCTGTAAAGCAAGAAGGCGCGTTCCAGTGCTATCTGCAACTTACTTTTAAAACTGAATTTTCTCTCATACCCCAGCAAGAGTTAATAAATGGCTCAAATGTTTGTTTCACTTTAGGTGGTTAATTGGTTCTGAATTTGTTTCAGATGGGGCATGTTTATCCCATGACCCTGTAAACACAATCTGTCTTTCCATCCCCTAAGTAGCCTCTCTGTCCCTTCAGACATTTTTATTCACCTTCCTGGCACCCAGTTTTAAGTATACTAAACTCAGAGGAGCGTGGTTCTTTGCCTTCCGCTCTCCTGGTTTCCTTGAGGAAAGCAAGGGCTCCACCAATGTACACTTACATTTCTTTCTGGCCTTTCATTTGGAAGCTATTCTGGCAGAGAACAACTCTTTGGCTGTTTAGAGGGTGGAAATGAGCCTCAGGGAATGTCCTTTTTCTCAGTGCCAGTGAGTTACCATGATTGGAAAACACTTCCTTTCTTTTTCATTTGTGCCTTGGTGCAGCTGAAAGGTGCTGGAGCGGACCCTGGAAAAAGGGCAGGTGGTGCAGAGGGAGGAGAGGATGGGATATCCTTCCTGCAAAGGGTGGAGCAGGGTGGCCTCTGGCTATCCAGTACATCATGGAACTCCACCCATCACATCCTGGGAATGACTTCAGACTGGCTTGAGGATGCAACACCACCCAGGAGTGACATTTTGCTTGGATTTTTAAAGTTCTAGGACGAGTCTCTGCCCTGGGTCTGGTTGGTAACTGAGCTCATAACTTTAGGTTTCACTACTTTGCTGGGGTTCATTCGTGTGCTTCGAAATGTGACTGTTCATGAGGCAGTACCAGCTTTTTTTCCACCCCCTTGTCTTGAGTGACTCTTCCCTTCCTCGCTATTCTTGCTAAATTGCACCAGTCAGGAGAGGTAGAGTTGAAATAGCCACAGCTTTAAGTTGCAGATTGTTTGCTGCATTAAAAAAAAAATGCTTAATTCCCTCTCCATCAAACTTATGATATTAAAATCAATGATTCTCCCTCTTTTCTAGTGAGTTTTATTGGTGTGAGCTGCCATGCTGTGCAGGAAGGGCTCAGATATTGTGACTGCAATGCGCTTGATACCTGAGCAAAGAAGGGGCAGGTAATGGATAAAAAGACTGTGCAGGTCTTCCTCCTCGCTGGGCCCTCTCCTGAATGCTAGAAAATCTCCAGGATTGGTTTTCCTCACGTTTTTTTTTTTTTTTTTTGCTGTTCTAGGTGGAAATGACTTTTAAAAAAGGAGCATTAAGATGGTCCTGAAAACATGTGTCTCAGGGAAAAGAGGGGTTGAGAAGTTCAGCTACTGTGATGAGGGATGTTTTTGGTGAAGGGGAAGACGTGTCCATTCAAAAATACTCGTGGTTCCATGTGTGTATTCCACAGACTTGCCCTGGCAGAGTAAATCCTCACTGCACTGCAGGTTAGATGAGAAGTGACTGGGCAACAAAGTCGTGGAGGGGCAACTGATCTGTGCCTTTTTTCTGTCATTCCTGATCTGGAGGAGAGAGAGAGTCACGTGAAGAACTTCCCAGCACTGGAAAGTTTCTGTAAGATGGCATTGCTTGGCTGTGAATATTCATGTGCAACTTGTTTCTGGAGCAAAAAACGTGAGTGGGGCTGTGGTGCTGCTAATTGCAAGTGAAAGTGTTAATTTTCACACAGTTGTAAAAGAAATCTCAATTTGTGAAGATTTTACTTGAGTCAGGGGTGAAGTTCCTGTCAGCTTTAAAGGGTGCAGATCTGGAAATGCTGAGTTTGCATATTGAGACCCTCTTAAGATACTTTATTTCATAGGAAAGGTTCCCAGGCTGTCTCAGCATGTTACTTTGTCAAACTCACCTTTTTTTTTTCCCCAAAAGAGGTTTGAGTCTGACTTATTATTCTGCTTTTTATTGTAGCTTTGTTGGGTGAAGTTTATACATTCTTAGATCAAACATTATACAGTCTGACCAGGAATCGTGCAGTCACAGTGGGAGATGGGAAGGAACAGCATAATTTATTCTATAAACAGAGGCATCATCTACGTTAAAGTACAAGTTGGTTCATAAAATGGGTTTTTACTGCAATAGAAAAAATAAATATGCAGCTTTCCCTGAGCTGTGTTTAGAAATAGTTACACTCCAGTGAGGAATGTGGCACTCGTGTTCCCACAGGGGCTGCCTTCATCTCCTGGAAGCTGCTACCCTGCTCTGTCTTGTCTGGGAAGAATGGAGGGATCTGACCAGATCCTTCTTGTAAAATGGGATGGGTAATGAATGCCATCAGAAGGACTACACTAGGTTTAATATTTCCTCTGAGATGGACCAGCTGCTCTAGGTCGGGATCATGCGCAAGCTCATGCTGAGGAGAACTCTGAGGATGCTGGGAATGGGCACAAAAAGGTGATGCCAGAGGATCAGTAGGTCTTCTTGTTACCTACAGCTTGTTCTGGAGGCTGCCTGTGTCAGACCCTTGTGGGACAGCTTTGCTGGTGAAGTTGTAACTTTGGTAAAATTTCCAAATTACTGTGTTCTGGCTGCTGGGTGGACAGAGGATCCTCCGAGTGTTTGCTGGACAACCAGAAGCTGGAAAATTTACTGAGTGGGGTATGTGTTATGGGCAAAGGCTGGTGAGTCAAGCTGCTGCTTCTGGATCTGAGGAGGAGGAGAACTGGGGGAGATTGTCCCCTTTTTTTTCCTGAGGATGGGTAGGGAGCTACCTGCGCTACAGGCCCAGGAAATATCAGCTGATTAAAACTGGCTTTATCCAAGAAACGTTATAAAAGCTCCTGGCAGAGGAGAAAGGCTAACTTCAGGGTAGGTAGTGGTACAACTCCCCTCAGCATGAGCCAGGAGAAGATTTCATCCTGGAGCTGCAGTGAGTACAATCAGTATTTCTCCTGGAGTATAAACCAAGAGTCTCCAGGAGTTGTTGCTCACACGTGCACACAGTGGTGCTCAGAGCCTGGCCACTGAGACCTTTCCTTGGGGATCCATATAAAATACCTCTCACAAAAGCTGCCCTGTGTGTGAGCAGAGGCACACACTCCTGCTCGTGACGTTAAAAATGGTTAAAAAAAAAAAAAAAGAACCAACCACCCCTTTTTCACACACACACAGAGTGACATACCTCTTATCTTCCTGCCAATCTGGTGGAGATCTCAGCACAGCTGAGCAGCACACACTGTATGGGACACTAAAAATGCTGCCTGGGAAGTGCTTTCAGTCCCTGCTCTGAATTCTGCCAATGTTAAAAAAAAAAAAAAAAAAAAAAAAGGCAACCAAAAAAAAAGTCCCCTTTGTCATGGTGGTGAATGAATTTTCTTGTTCCCCTTTCTGCTTGGATTTATGTTAACCCTGGCTTTCAGCCGAGTTTGATCTGCTCACTTTATTGTATTGCAAACAGTAGTCAATAGCTCTTCAGCTTGAGATTGCCTGGATTTATTTTCAGGTCAAGTCAACTCTCTTTGACCCAAGCCTGAACCAAAATACATTCCCAGAAGATTCCCCCACCCAGGACATCGGATCCAAAGACAGAGTGGCATTGTAAGGGGTTCAAGTTTCGGGCTCTACAACAGAGCCCCTGTTGGTGCAGGGAAGACACTGAGCAATCCTTCTTATTCCAGAGCTGGGTCTTCTCCTGGGCCAACTCACAGCAGATTTTGTCACCCACCAGTTACTTCTCTTCGTGAGCAATGTCATGCCAGAAAACCATGGAATGGTTCGGATTGGAAGGGACTGTAAAGCTCATCTCATTCCACCCCCCTGCCCTGGGCAGGGACACCTTCTGCTAGACTGGGTTGCATTCCTGGTGTTTGTGGTCTGAAGGGGAGCCAGTCCTAGCTCCTCATGGATGTGTTTGCATGGCTCTGACATGGCTGCGTGGAATTTGCTATGCAGGCTTTAGGCAACTGATGGGATGCTCTGCATTCTTTTATATATATATATATATATATATATATATATATATATATATATTTTTTTTTTTAAGGAAAAGTGTGATCTCTTTTCAGGACGTCCTGGCACAGAGGCAGGACCAACTGACACTGCGTAGTGAAGCAAAAAACACAGCTTGGAGGACTTGGGGCTAAAATGGAATGAACTCATGGATTTATCCTGGATGATAAATCTTCCTTCAAAAGAAGGCAGCCTTATGTTTGGTACAATAGACTGTTTATTTCTTCTATGGAAAAAAAAAAAAAAAAAGAAAAGAAAAGAAGTGGTGTAATCAGATAGAATTAGCTTTCCAGAGGCCCTGGGCAGAAGCTGAAGCTCAGACTGCCTCCCTCTTCTGCTCGTGTTGGATAATATGAGTAGTCCAAGACCTCTCTGCCTTCCTACAGCGTTGGGCCATGAGCTGCTGCCTATGTGCCTTGAATATCAATCCAGTGTTAAACTCCCCAGCAAACAAGAGTTTCCACAGAAATTGAGTGTCCCAGTGTTTGGCTGGCATAAATGGCTTGTTTCAGGTGGGAACCTGGCCCAGGTATGGAAAAAAAATACAGCCTTATTAGTGGTTTTTTTTTAAATCTCAAACAGGTATTGGATACACACAACAAGTACACATCTGAGGTCCAACTGAGTGAGTGCTGCAGGAAGAGTCTGTGGGGTGCGTGCGCTGACTTTGTTGTTCGGGCTGTTCGTGGTTAATGTTTCGTGAGCCCTTTTTCCCTTTTATCTAGAGATTTAATTCCCTGGGAACAGCCCCGTGTGTGCAGTTTTTGTGATGCCCCAGATTTCACACCTCGTTGGGATTGGGATGGACGGGGAAGCTGTCAGCAGGATAGCTGGGCAGAGGGAAGGAGGGGAGCAGGAAGTCCACAGGAGTTTGCACGGGGCCCATGCAGTTGGTGTGATGATAAGCAAATCCCATCTTTTCTGATGGGTCAAGTGGGTTATCTGTGCCTGAGAGGGTGATGTGGTCAAAGGGGCATGGATTGTTTTAGCGCCCAGGAGCTGGTCAGCGGTCACTGTTATCTTGTGCAGAAACCTTAAACTGACTTTTCCCCTTGTTCCTCTGGAATAAAATGGATTGGATTGTGATTTACCACAGAGGGAGGACAAGGGCGTGAGCAGTTACTCTACAGTAAGCTGTGTGTTTGCTGAACCCTTTCCTGAAGCTGTTCTGGGAGTTTTTGTCCTGATCCACAGGTTCCTCCTGAGGGAAGATATGTTCCAGGGAGACAGCAGGGCTCACCAGGGACCTGTGCTTTGGGTGAGTGTCTGGAGGATGTGCATGATGGGCAGCAGTCTCAGCTCGGTGCCCTCCAAGCCTGGAGCCAAGCTGGAGGAGTCCAAACCCATGTGCCTCGTGGGGCTGTGCTAACCACCCTGTCCCAGGTACAGAGGGAGAAAGTGGGGGGAGGCATGTGCCTGTTTCGAAGGAACACAGCATTTGTGGGCTCAGGAGAGAGGTGGGAAGCCAGAGATGGAGTGGGACCAGTATGTGTGGAAGGGGGCCGTGAGAGCAGTCCCACACTTTGATTTTATTTACTGAACATTTTCAAGGAGCTGCTGCTGAGTGGGGGGTGACTGTCATTCTCAGCTCCCATGCTTGGGCTTAGCTCCAGGAACTCCAGTCCAGCTATGCTGCCTTTCAGCAGCTGGAACTTGGGCCCTGTGTTTAATGTCCCTTCCTCGGTGCTCATGCAGTTGGTTTTCCTTGCCAAGATGATATTTATTTTCCTTCCTAAAGGACTGCTCTAAACATCATACTTTAAAACAATATGCCTTTTTTCTCCCCACAGAGAACAACATGATATGCTGCCATTGAATTAATATGTCCGTGAAAAGTGAATATAATCCCCCCCAGTAGATCCCCTTTCCAAAAGATTTATGATTTAATGAATTTTTTATTTCTTACCGGCCCATAATATTCAGTTGTTTTACACCTAGCAGGACTCTTTCCCATGGAAGCAAGGGAAGGTGTGTGTGGGGGGGGGATCCCATCACCCTAATTCCAATTCCTTTCTTTCCTCTCTGTCCCTGGTGTGCCACTTGTTGCCGGTGCAGGTTCTCCTGCCATAGCATGGCTTCTGTCAAAACCTGCCCCTGCCATGTTAATGTCACCCTGCTAATCTGAGGCTGTGCTGTGCAGAGAGGAAAAGTTTATGGATGATGTTTATGTAAAAATCAGTGCCTCTGAAAAGTCCTCTCTGCTGGCTGCTTGGCTTCTCCAGGCAGGATTCTGGCTCGGGGTTTGGTTTCATCCTCCTCACAGTCACGCTCCAGCATGCCCTCCAATAAGTGGCAATAATGCCAATTATGAAGCAGCAAATAACATCCATAGGTAACACCTTTACTTAGTGGAAAGGGTAAGAGGGAAATGAACTGTGAAGGAGAGACAGCCATATCCAATAGTTATTAAAATGGGTGACATTCATAATTGCACCACAATTGATTTCTCTAAAAGCTCTCATCACACTGAAAATAGTAAACTGATTGCTCTGCCACCCTTTCCTCAGTGGATCCTGCTGGGTTGCTCGGCTTTGGGAAAGCTTATTGGGATTGACAGAAAATATCCTACCATGCAGGTGGACAAGATCTTAAACTCTTCTCCTGTTGTGTCTCCCCTCCATCCCTGGAGGTGTCCAAGGAATGACTGGACACGGCACTCAGAGAGTGCCAGAGCCCTGGGCCGGGTGACGAGATTGGGAATCGGGCACAGGTTGGACTCGATGGCCTTGGAGATCTTTTCCAACCTAAGCAATCCTGCGATTCTGATTTTTGGGTGGAAAAAGCCAGAGACTGGTTAAAATCCTGGGTGGCCCAGCTGTCGGAGGCCACGTGAAAGCTCCGTGTGCTTTGTGTTGTCTCCCTGAGTCAGGGCTGTTCACCGTCACTTGTCAGCAGGCAAGTGCTGACGGCCCCGGGGCTGGGCAGTGCTGGAACACACGGATCCCTCCCGGCAGGGCTTTCAGCGTGTGCTGCCTCAAACCGCAGATGCTGGAGCCCTAAAATCTTCACCCTTCCCTTTGGTCCTCCTTGTTGCGGCGGAGGAGGTGAAAATACAGCTGAGGGGCTTCCTGCAGTAAAAATATCGCATCTCATGAACCTTGAAATGAACAGGTGGGTGGTATGGAGGAGGAGGGGGGGAAGTCCTGCACTGTGATTTCTCTTTGATCGTGTTTGGGTTAGTGATTTAGGCTGGGCTAGGGGAAGAGCAGGAGCCTTGCCCTGGGATGGGTTGTGGTTGCCCTGGCAGCCTCTCCCTGCACTTCTCTCCTCCTTTTCGCTCCACTTTTAAGAGGTCAGCTTCTTTCTGCCTCAGTTTCCCTAGCACTGACTCTCCCACCCCTTTCCTTCAGTCTGGGGAACCTCTGGCTCGCTCCATCCTTGCTCAGAGGAGGACACTGGAGAAGCTGCCTACGAGCACAGGCCCCTTCCTTCAAGTGCAGTGATGGGGAGGCTGCTTCTCCTTGCACTCTCCCCTTGGTTTCCTCGTCGTGCATCTCTGGACGGGACACCAGCCCCGTGGCTTTCCTGCTGGCTGCTGACACCGCTCTGGGCACGGTTTGGCGCTAAATGACTCGATTGTTCTCTGCTGGCAGGGGAAGTGGAGCTGGGCAGCACCGCAGCCGCTGCCTGCTCGAAACTCACTGCTCGCTTCCCTTCTGCTGCGATTTCAGAGGTGACTCCTGATGCAGTCATCTGTTTATCCCTTTTGCTGGCGTGGTGGCTTGTTCCTCCATCCATCTTCCAACCGATGCGGTGAGGAACGTGACCGGGAGGGGACAGAGAACGGGATGTCTCGGGAGAGGGAGGAAGCAGCGCTGCGTTTTCATGCAGCAGCCCGCTGGCACTGGCTCCGAGGACTGCAGGAAGCTCTTTTTTTTACCTTTGCACACTTCATGGATCACGGCCTGATTTCCTCCAGGGCTCTCCCTGGCTCTGTCAGGCGATGTGGGTGTTTGCACTCCTGGCTGGAGCTCCTGCTGCACGCAAAGTCCCCCCTCCCGTGCAATGGGGAAAACCTTTCCCTTTGTCCCGTTTGGATATTTACCGTGCAGTCGAAAAGCTCCCCCCACCCAACACATATCATAGTTTGCCTTATTGACTTTCTCACACATCCCCCCCCTCCCCAAAACCACATCTTTCTAGCGCTTGAAGCTGCCAGCTTGCTTTTTTTTTCTTTTTTTTATTTATTTTTTAAATTCTCTGCTGACTTGAGTAGGCAGGGCTGGGTGTCAGCTTCCATCTGCCTCCCAGCTGGAAAGGGAAGCCTTAAGAGAAAATGAGGATGCTTTCAGCCTGCATTCCCAAAGTCAGTAGGGAGAAGCTGTGGAGACTGTGAGAAATTACTGATTTTTTTTTTTCCTCTCCCCCCACCATTAGTAAATATTTATGCTTTTGGAGAATAAAATAATATATTGCTGTAGTTCAGGCCGCTAAACAAAACATGAATGCAAAACAAAGCATTAAATAATGATCTGGCTTTCAGTGCTGTGTTTTGCCCAGCAGTCAGGGCCTCCTCTCCTGATGTATCTATCTCTGAGGGTCAGAGCTCGCTCTTAGGTGTGTTTATCTGCAGTGCTGAGCACAGTGGAGCTTTCACCTTATACAGGGCCCCCCGTGGTCTGGGGAAAGCTGCAGCTTGTCGTGGAAGGACCCCAGGACAAACCTAATGAGGTTTGTGAACATAATTAGGTTCACTGCTGCCCTGTGAAGGTCATCAGTCCCTCCCTGTCATGTTGGCACAGACTCCTGTGTAGCAGGTGGAAGCTGCAGAGCTTTGCTTTCCCCATTTCCTGAATCATAAAGAGAGTTGGGTTGGAAGGAACCTTACAGACCATCTTGTTCCATGCCCTGTCATGGGCAGGGACACCTTCCACCAGCCCAGGTTGCTCCAAGCCCCGTCCAACCTGGACTTGGACACTTCCAGGGATCCAGGGGCAGCCACAGCTTCTCTGGGCAACCTGTGCCAGGGCCTGCCCACCCTCCCAGGAAAAAATTCCTTTCCAATATCCCATCTAACCCTGCCCTCTGGCAGTTTGAAGTCATTCCCCCTTGTCCTTGCAGTCCAGGTCCTTTGGGCAGTGGAAGGGACTCTAAGGTCTCCCTGGAACCTTCTCTTCTCTAGGCTGAACACCCCCAGCTCTCCTATTCCAGTGAGCGATGGATCACCTGGACAGCTGTATCTGCAAGAGTTGTTGGCTACAGGACTATCTGCGATCACATCTTTGGGGACACCTGCTTGGATTGGCAGCAGATCCCAATCAATCACGGCAAGACCCTCTGCTGATCTTATCCTGGGGTGCCCAGCTCTGCTTGCTCTGTTGTGGTTTTGTGTCGTACAGATACAGGGAAACCCGGAGAGGACAGCAAGGGCCCTGCCCTTGGCAAAATGCAGGTGAGGGAAGGTTGCCAGTGACTCCTGGACTACCAGCAGCTTTGTGGTTGCAGGTGCTGGTATTTTTGGAGAGCTGTGGAAGACACTGGACTTCTTGGTGTTATTTTCTGGCACACCAGCTAAAGAAAAACCGCTCCACTTGCTTTTTTGGCTGAGTGGCTGGAGTTCTGCTGGAGTGCCTTTAATTATTTTTTTTTTTCCCCTAGGATTTTCAGAGCCTGATTTAGCCAAGTGCTTCAGTGAATGCTTATTTTTAAACCTAATCCCGTCGTCGTGTGAACTCATTGTGCTTCAATCCCACCAAATCCCTGGACTTGGGTGAGCACTCGGAATTCGAGCAGATGACGCCGAAACGCTTTGCTCGCTGGCAGCTGTGAAGTTTGGAGGACCTCATCTAGGGGAGAGTGGGGGTCAGGAAGGGAGATGAGGTATGTTACATCACACTCTCTCCATGGTGAAATGGTGGGAGGCTTGTCCCTCTGTTCTTCTCCTTCCCTGGCACCCAAACCCGCGGCAGCGCGTGAGCCGGAGGATGGGATGGTCCTGGTGGCTTCTGTGGTGGCCGTGCTTGCAGGGTGGCACTTAGATCTTGTGGCAGCCCAGATCTCTGTGGGGACAGAGGCACCACCAAAGGCCCACCAGGTCAGGTCTTTCCTCAGCATGTCCCTGTGCCACGTGCTCCCCGGGACACCCCAGTGCGGGGTCAGCTGTCGGAGGGATGTGTGGGACTGAGCTGGGAGGAGCACCAGGCAAAGCTTCCAGGCATGCTTGGAGCTGCAGGAGTGCAAAATCTACACTCTGATCTTCTCCTTCCTGGCAGAAAAGCTGGAGCTGATTGTGCTGTCACTTCTGCAAGTGTAAATGTGATGTATTTGATTCCATTCCTTGATGGGGGCAGAATTAAGTAATTGTAAACTGAGAAACAGAGTATGTTTAAAATACCTTTTTTTTTTTTTTTTTCCCTCAGAATTAAAACTGTTCTGCTTGTGGCTGTGAGTCCTTTTAATCTGCACCCTCACTCTTTATACATGGGTCTCTTCAACCACAGAGTAAAATGTCTTGTTTTACTGCATTCCTGACTTGGTTTAAGCTTGAAAGCTTGTGCTGGACATTTTTGTGGGAAAACACGGTCTCTTTTTAAGCATGCATTTTTCAGCAGGTTTAATCATATAATCATAGAATGGTTTGGGTTGGAATGGACCTCAAAGCCCATCCAGCTCCACCTCCTGCCATGGGCAGGGATACCTTCCACCAGCCCAGGTTGCTCCAAGCCCCGTCCAACCTGGCCTTGGACACTCCCAGGGATCCAGGGGCAGCCACAGCTGCTCTGGGCAACCTGTGCCAGGGCCTGCCCACCCTCACAGGGAAGGATTATTTTCAAACATCTAATTTAAACCTACTCTCTTTCAGTTTGAACCCATTTCCCCTTGTCCTGTTTGTTGCCTGGGGAAATAAGATTAAGCATTTTTGGGGAAACAAAGTGCATGCGTTCTGGGGGTGCTGAAGCCCTCAGGTTGCAAGGGCTAAAATTAAGACCCGTATCTTCCAAAAACCAGCGGCTGGAATGTGTTAGCTAAGCTGTATCCCCCGGCTCAGCGGTGCCAAGGTGATCTAGGCTCTGGGAACTGTACATGTTGGTGTGGGCTCTAGAGGCAGGGTTTGGGCAAGGTGATCCTGCTCCAGGTCCCCTGTTTTTTTTTCAGAGCAGCCTGGTGGTCCGTGCAGATCCAGGGATCAGCAGGTCGATAGTCCTCTAATCCCCAGCATCTTCGCTGGGATGAAGGACAGACAGACAGACCAACCCCTTCCCCCCCACGGGCCGTGCTACCCCCCTGCCTTCCCTGCATTCAGCAGCAGTGTGAAAGAAGGGATTTTCAGTTTTAGTCAGTGACTCTCTGGCATCTTGTCACTTTTCCTTGGCATTAGTTTTCCTTGGCATTAGTTTTTCTTGCCCTTGGGGAGGAAGCAGAGGTGAGGATCTGCTGCCTCCCCTTGCCTGGTCTGCTCAGCATTTACAGTGGCAAGGGAAAAACAAATCAAACCAGAAACCTGCTTTTCTTTTTTATTTTCTTTTTTTTCCCCCCTCATATATTTTCTCTCCACTCTATCCTTCACTTTTTCTCAGCTTTCTCACCTTTTTTTCCTCTCACCCTTTCCTCTATTTTCTTCTCCTCCTTCTTTTCTCCCCTTCTCTCTTAATTCATCTTCCCCCTTCACCCTTTTTAATTCTGGCATTTTTTCCTTCCCCTCTCCCCCTACCCCCCTTTTTCTCCCCTTCTTTTTTTTTTCTCCCCTCCTTTTTTTTTCTCCCCTCCTTTTTTTTTCTCCCTTTCTTTTTTTTTCTCCCTTTCTTTTTTTCTCCCCTTTTTTTTTTCTTCCCTTCTTTTTTTTTTCTCCCCTTTTTTTCCTCCCCTTTTTTTCTCCTCTTCTCCCTTTTCTCCCCTTTTTTTGCCCTCCTCTCTTCCATCTTCTTTTCCCCTTCCCCCCCTTTTTCCTCAGTATTTTTCCACTCCTTTCTCCCTCTTCCTCTCCTTTCCTCTCCTTTGCCTTCCTTTTCTTTATTTCCTTTTCTTTTCCTAGCTTCTGTGTCTCTTTTTTTTTTTTTCTTTTTTTTTCCCCTCTCTCTCCCTTCTCCCTTTCCCCCCCACCTCCAATCCCGTGTCACCCCGGCTTGTCCGCATCCCTCGCTCCCGTCCCGGAGCTCCCCGCACGCTCGGGCCGTGCCGTGCCGGGGCCGGGTGCGCACCGATCCAGAGCCAGGTCTGTACCGAGCCTTTGCCAAGCCGTGCCGGGTGTGTCCGGGTGTTCCCCGATCCGGGGCCGTGCCGTGCCGTGCCGTGCCGGGCGGAGCCGCCCCCGGGGCGGGCCCCTCGGCGCGGCCATAAAGGGGCGGCGCGAGGTTCGCGCTCAGTCGCTCCGCCAGCGCTTCCCCCGGCACGGGAGGTAAGAGGGGCAGCCCTGCCGAGCCCCGCACGGGCTGCGGGAGGGAAGGGGGGGTGGTCTCGCCCCACGCGTGTCCCGGTCCTCAGCCCGACCCTTGTCCGCCGCATCCGCGCTCCGCCGGTCCGAGCCCCCGCAGCCTCCCCGGCTGTGTCGTGTCCCGTCCCGTCCCCCACCCTGGGTCGCACTGGGTGGGGGGAGCCTCCTCTTCTCGCCCCCCACCTGGTTTCCCCGTGGCAGGGGACCGGCAGGAGCTCCGCTCCCCTCGGGGTTCCCTCCGGGTGTTGACCCCCAGCTCCGTCGGGCGCTGCTTTCCCCCGCCGCTCGTGTTTGTTTTTCCGGCTCGGTACTGCAGAAGAGTTTAAATGTGCTGGGCTCGGTCTCGCATGGCCCCGGGAGGGTATTGGGTGTCCTTTTGTGGAGGCCACACAGCGTGGAGAAGGGGCTGTGCTGCCCGTGCTGGAGAGCCAGGCTGGTCCTTTGACGTGGGAACGGTGAAGGTGTGTGGGTGACAACCCGCCCGGCCATCCTGACTGGTCCTGGCACAGCTCGTTTCCTTCTCCCCTCAGGAAGGGCAAAGCCAAGTTTGCCCACACCCCTGAGCAGCTGGGAGGCAGCTCTGAGTGCGATCAGGACCGGCCTATAGGATGCTCTGGATGGCGGATGGGGTGCTGAGAAGTTCCCTGAATTGTTGAGGGCTTGGACACTGCCCCGCAATGCTGGGCTGCCCTCCTGAGCAGGGATGCTTGTGCCTGTTTCTTTTTCCTGCAGCAAGTCCTGGCAGGAGGTGGGATGAGGAGGGATGCAGCCCCAGGGGCAGCTCTGGGTGTCTGGAGCAGGATTCCATGTGCGTCCCCTTTCCTTCGTGTCATAACTCCTGCCAGCTCCAGTGGCTGGACAGAGCACTCGTGCCTGCCGGCTGAGGGGGATGATGGCCTGCGAGAGCTTTGCACAGCCGCGTACAGAAAATGCAGCCCCAGCTGCCTCCACCAACTTTTCGGATACTATGCTGTCTGTAGAGAGCGCTGAAGGTATTTTTTTTAGGAGCACAGAGTGGCTTTACTGAGTTTGTCTAGTGGGTTTCCCCCCTACACCTCCAGGCTAACCTGGGTGGGAGTCGGAGCTCGGGTTGCAGCAGCTAATCCCAGACTACAGCGCTGCTGGTAGGGCTGTAATCTCAGGGCAGAGCCGTCCTCCCTCCCCAGCAGGGCTCGGAGCCCGGGAGGCCGGGCGGTGTCGGGTTTTTATGGCCGCGCTGGGGACGCGAAGGGCGGCCGGCCCCGGACAGATGGATGCACGGGATAGACGGATGGATGCACGTGCGTGCAGCAGCCCCGCTCTTGGACAGGAGAGACAGGCTGGGGTTTGGGCTGAGCATCGTTTGCGTTTGGGGAGATCCCCGGTGTGGCTCTGAGCGAGCAGCTGGGCTGGTGGTGCTCCCTCTCCTTCGCTGGTGGCCGTGATGTGAGCCCAGGCTGCAGGGGCTTTCTGCTGCCCTGCTGGTGCCTCTCTGTCAGAATCTGACACCCCACGACCAAGTCTGAGTTTTTTTTCTCTGTGAGGGATGTGCTGGAGGCTTGACAGTGGCAGGTCACAGCTCTGTCCTGGAGGCTGGTTTGAGCTGAGACGTGGAATGAGCCTGCTGCCCTTGTTGGACCATGCGCCTTCCCAGAATAAGTTCAGGCCCATCTGTGCTGCTTCTGTGGGGTGTTATGGGGGTAGCTCGGTGTTCCTCCTGCTCTGCTTGCTCTGCTGCTCCCAAAAACCAGCAGGAACTGGTGATCTGCGCCACGGGACTTGGAGTTTTCTGGCTTTTAAGGAGTTTCCTTTAGTTGCTGCAGGGTTTTGAGGTACAGGGACTTGGGGATGAGGCTACTTCTCCCTGTGCATGAGAGGCTTGGAAAGGATTTGTGCTGGGGACACAGTGGTAGCAGTGGGACCCTGAGTGAGGTCTGGCAGGAGACCCATCTCCCTTTCCCGCTGGGAGTCCCTGGATGGAGCATGTACCCAGGGGAGCTGTGCCTGGGCAGTGCACATCCCAGCTGCCTACACCAACCGGCTGGTAAAGGCAGCTTGAGGGGGGCCTGTGTCTCTTGGGGTGCAGAATCAGCCCTTCTGCCCTGGAGGATGGTATGTCCCAGGACAGAAAGCTGCCACTGTCTCAGCTCCCTGTTTAGCCAGTGTTTTGCAAAGCTCGTGCTTGATTTGGTTTGAATCTCAGCTCTGTCTTTCATGGGGCCAGCAGGGTGAAAGCCATGGGATACATCTCCTCGTGGGGCCGATTTGGGCCTGTTTGTTGGAGAGATTTGATCTCCCCTGAATGTGTGCACGGCCCCCCTCATTGTTAGTGCCACCAGCTTCCCCTCTGTTGGGACAATAGTGCCTTGAGTCCTCCCTGTAATCTCCCCCCTTATCTCCCTAGGTTGTATCCCTGGCAGGCCAGGAGGGCGGGACCTTTGGGAAGAGCCAATTAGGCAGATGAAGGAGCAAGATGTGCTGTGTCAACCAAATCCCTTTTTCTGGGAGAGGGGACAAGAAGAGGGAGCCTGTCCGAGCTCTTCCCTGCCCGCCCTCCCCTCCGTGCTCCCGTAGGCCCCACCAGGAGGTGCTGTGGTGGGATCAAGGATGTTTGGAGATCCCTGTTGCTCTCTGGCCACTCAGTCATGCTGGGGCAGCATCAGTGGGTACCTCACCTTGCTGGGGCTGTGGGAATAGGGTAGAGCAAGGTGACCATTGTTTGAGATGCTGGAAGCGTCCGTGGTGGAGACTGTGGGTGCTCAACCTCAAGTGAAGCCACGAGGGATTAAGGTGGGATCCATCCCTTGTTAAACCCATCTCTCCGTCTTCACTTTGGTGTGTCCCAAGCCAGGGCCTGCAGACAGGGCGCTCCAAAGCTTGCTTGCCTGGAACATGGGGGTCACAAGCCAAGGCAGATGGCTGTTGCTGGGTACTGTGGGCCCTGTGAGGTGGGAGGGTCCCAGTGGCAGGGACAGCATTTTTAAGCTGCCCCAAAAAGCACAATCAGGAGCCCTGCTTTAGATTTTGCCTAAGCTGTGAGAGTCTGCTGGGGTCCCTTCCTTCTGCTGGTGAGGAAGTTAAAGAGGGACCCCTTGCTTTCCACTGCAGGTAGAAGAAAGCGCAAAAGAGGCAAGGAAAGGAGATGTAGAAAAGCAAAAGGGTGGGGAAGAGGCAGTTGTGGAACCAACTGTTACGGGGGAGTGTTTTTAAATCAAAGCACTCTTCTAAAAAGAAAACTTAAGCCCAGCAGACCTACTCAGCAGTCAAGCTCTGACTTTTTTTTCTTTTCTCAAAGCTGTGTAATAATCATTAAATGCAGGGGATACTTTGTAAAACAGAACTCAAGAGAAGGGGGGAGGATGGAGCAGAATTTAAATTTAAAATTGGATAGAGATACAAAGCCCCTAGTTTCCCATTTTGTCTTAATGCAGCTGGAGCTGGGCTTGACAAGATGCTGCCCAGAGCCTGTGGTAAATGTTTTACGGTACCGTGTATCAGCCAGATCAATTCTACTACGCTTGAGGGAGTGCAGATAAAGTGGCTTAAAGATTCCCCTGCTGAAAGCGATAGTATCATCATTTATGCTGGGGAAGACAGATTTAGTCGCCTGACATTTATTTGGCCACGGTGTACTTTGCGGATTTCACACCCGGGGATGATGGCCAACCTGGTGATGTCAGACGTGAGCTGCAAGAAAAGGGGGGAAAAAAAAGAAAGAAAAAGACACCGAAAAAAAAAAAAATAGCACTTGTTCCCCTTTGGTCGACCCGACTTGAGTTTTGTGAAGTGTCTGGGTTGTTTTGCTCCACGGAGCTCTTTTTTTAGTGGACAAGGGTAGGATGTGACTGAAATGGTGTGTCCTGCACGTATCTGTTAACTCATGTAATTTCTTTCAATCCTGTTTGGCCCGTAGGTCACTCGAACTCCTGACTGAGCGAACATGAGCGCGCTGGATTTGACATCCATCCTCGACTTCCTGGAATCGGCCAACCTGACGGAGATCAACTGGACGTGCAGCAACGGCGACTGCATCACGGTGGACGCGACGACATGCCCCGGCACGCTCAACAAGAGCGCCCTGCTCTACACCTTGTCCTTCTTCTACATCTTCATCTTTGTCATAGGGCTGGTGGCCAACTCGGTCGTGGTGTGGGTCAACCTCCAGGCCAAGATGACTGGCTATGAAACCCACCTCTACATCTTCAACTTGGCCATCGCCGACCTGTGCGTCGTCATCACCCTCCCTGTGTGGGTCGTCTCCCTTGTCCAGCACAACCAGTGGCACATGGGGGAGATCACGTGCAAGATAACTCACCTTATATTTTCCATCAACTTGTACAGCAGCATCTTCTTCCTGGCTTGCATGAGCGTGGACCGCTACCTGTCCGTGGCCTATTTCACCAACTCCAGCAACCGCAAGAAGAAGATAATCCGCCGCTGCATCTGCATCCTGGTGTGGCTCCTGGCCTTCTCTGCCTCCCTCCCAGACACCTATTACCTCAAGACGGTTTCTTCCAGCAACGAGACCTACTGCCGTCCCGTCTACCCGGAGGAGAGCTTCAAAGAGTGGCTGATCGGCATGGAGCTCATCTCCGTCGTGCTGGGCTTCCTTATCCCCTTCCCCATCATCGCTGTCTTCTATTTCCTCCTCGCCAAGACCATCTCCGCCTCCAGCGACCAGGAGCGGAAGAGCAACGGGAAGATCATCTTCTCCTACGTGGTGGTGTTCCTCGTCTGCTGGCTGCCCTACCACGTGGCTGTCCTGCTGGACATCTTCTACAGCCTTCACTTCATCCCCTTCAGCTGCCACATGGAGAACTTCCTGTACGCCACTCTCCACATCACTCAGTGTTTCTCCCTGGTGCATTGCTGCGTCAACCCCATCCTGTACAGCTTCATCAACCGCAACTACCGATACGAGCTCATGAAAGCCTTTATTTTCAAGTACTCTGCCAAAACAGGCCTCACTAAACTCATCGACACTTCCAGGGTGTCGGAAGCAGAGTACTCTGCCCTGGAGCAAAATGCCAAATGACTGCAACCCCACGAAGAAACCCCCACCCCCCGACTCTCTGACCCAGTGTTTTCTTGTGTGTTGTGGTTTTGTTGTTTGTTTTGTTTTTTTTTTAACCCCCTCCCTCCCTCCCTTTCAATGTGCTTGTTATGAACGGGGCGTGAATTCCAGCCTACAAAAGAGAGAGCAAAGTGTAATTTAAGAGTAGGACCAGTTGCAAAGTGGAAGTGGTACCACAGTTAAAACCTCTTCTCCTCCTAGCCCAGTCTGGACTTCTCAACAACACTATGCAAATGGAAATGACTTCCTAGCAGACAAAGCCATTGTGTACCACAAATAACGCACGTTTCCAGGATAAGCTTTTCCTTCCACATGTAGATTCCCTCTTGTCTCCTTGTATATGTTTTTATATATAGTGTGTTGTATTTAAAAGCTCGAGACTTTATTTTCTGGCTCTTGGTGTACCTTATACAATTGTATTTGAAAGTTAAATATATTTTTATCATGTATTTGAAGTATATTGCTGATGAGTGTATCCAGAGTGCTGTAGTCTGAGTGTTAGATTGCTGTTTGGTTTCAAGGGGATGCTGATAACTAGAATGGAAATGGTCTCTTAGGTGCATCCTCCCTGGCTGACACACTTCATCGACCGTAGCTTTATGTGGTGTCACACCCACACGTCTGGAGCATGAAATGTATGTAGTGTAATATAGCTGCCATCATGTTAAAATTAACAGTATTGTCAGAGTCGTTAACTCCTGTGCCCCTGCTTTGCAAAGCTGTGTCCTTCTGCACAGAATGAATGATGTCACTGCTGAGAGTTGTCTCTATTTGTAAGTTATTTTTGTAAAATAAAGATCTGCAAAAAAAAAAAAAAAAATTCTATGCCTGCCAGTGCTTTGACTTGCCCCGCTCCTCTTCCTCAGGAAAAAAACCAACCAAACAAACAAACAAAAAAACCCCAAGGCCACCCTCTGTCTTTTGGTGCAGGAGCAGGTGGGTCAGTCGGTGTTTTCCTGGTGTTTGTTGGCAGTTCCCAGAAACCACTGATGGAGGAGTGTGGGACGGCACTGGTGTGTGGTGAGCAGGGAGGGGTTGGGAGGGGCAATCTGTGGAGGGCTGTGCTGCTGGGAAAGGTAAACCTCATGGGTTTTTAAGGTGAAAACCGTTGGGAGTGATGGAAAGCTGCGTTTTTGCAGGTTAGAAATAAACACGTGGAGGGAAACTGTGGAAGTGTGCAGATGGAGCGGATATTTGGACTAATCTCGGTTCAGTCCTCCGTGGGTTTTGCTTGTGATGGAACTAGGGGGGGGTTAGTGGTTCTGACAGCACTAAATCCCTTTTTATCTTCCTCTTCCAGGATTGCAGCTGCTGTGGGACCCGTGAAGTGGAGCTTTGAGCCAGAAAAGCACTTGACTTTCTCAGGACGAGGTATTTAATGTCGGCTCGATGATGTCTCCCAGCCGTCACTGGTTTGTGTGTGTTTTACAGCACTGACTGCGAGGGCTGCGCTTACACCCCCGTTAAATCCGAGCATGCCCCTCATCTCTCTGCGATCCCAACTGCCAAAATGTTGTGACTGTGTTTTTGTGTCTTTCTCTGTGTTCTGTTACTGCCTCCTCAAGGGTCAACCTGTAAAAAAAAAAAATAGGTGTTTGCCAGCGCTGCCAAATCTGTCGTCCCCTCCTCGTGCTGGTGTTGCTAAGGAAGCACTGGTCCATCCCCCAGATGGGGAGATATCCCAAAAGAGATTTCTGGTGGCAGAGAAGGGCTGCTGGTGTAGCTGTGACAACGGAATGCCAAGGTAGCTTTCTGTGCTGATGCTTTGTTCAAGCAGTGGATGTTTTGAGCTTCCTTTGAGCCTTCCTCGAGGCACTGCTGAACTGCAAGGAAAGTGCTCCCTCGTGCTGACAGATAAAATTGGTTAATGCTGAGAAATTAATTTCAAATGCTTTAGCTGGGCTTTGCTTCCCATGCCTCAGCATCCCTCTGTGTCCTCTCCAAAGGTGCTGGGTGCGGCTCTGGCACCCCCTTCCCATCCACCTACGGGGTGTTGCTCGGTTTGGAGCAGCAGAACTGTTTCAGTTCAGGTTCCCTCTCAGGCAGTGTGTTGTTTCCACGTGGTGCCGTGGCTGGTTTGGATTGGCAGAAACCCGTGGATGTTTTTTTTTTTTTTTTCTCTGCAGTTTGGTATTCACAGCACAGTGTCGGCCCTGGAGATACCCTGGGTGGTGCTGAGTGTTGGGGAGATCCTGCAGACCTGCTGCAGAGACCAGAGTGATAAAGTCTCCAGGCCTCTTGGTGAGGTGGATCATGGTGGGACAGTGCCTTTTTGCAGAAGCAGGGTCAGACAGAGAGCAAGTAAAGGTCAGGACCTTGACCAACAACTGTATCGTGCTCGCACAGGTCCTTTCCAACTCCTCAGAAGGGAAGTCCTGGGACTGAGCACCCACCTTGTCTCCTTGGCCCTTGAAAGGACCAGGGGAGCTGGAAGGCAGCACCCCCACACACCAGCAGCACTGGGGCCAGGGAAGGGGGAACAAGGTCCTCTCCAGGGATCAGCAGGAGGTGGGGGGCCCCGAGGTGGCCATGACTGTGTGAGAAGGGTGGTGTTGGGCAGAGGGTGGGAGGTGGGTGGAGTGCAGAACAGTGCAGGGGGACAGAAGGATGGAGTTTGTCACCGTTGCGTATTTCTCATTAGGACTTTGTGCAAAAAATTCCCCAAAATCAAACTGTAGCAGAGGAATAAACCATGTCTGTGTTCTAGGAAGCTTTTCTCATGGTTTTGTGTGATACATCACCCCAGATGGTGTTTGCACGGAGACCAAAAAAGTGGATATGAACCCCTCGGAGTCTGATATGAGGGAATTTATCAGCGGATAACAGGTGAGTGAAAATGGGAGTTTGCAGATGGATGTGACTGTGACTTGGAGGGATTGATGTGATGGCAGCTGTCACCTTGTTTGGCCAGACATCCCAACTCTGGAACTTGGGGTGTTCAGGAAGAATTCAGGAAGAATTTCTTCATGGAAAGGGCAGTTGAGCACTGGAAGGGGCTGCCCAGGGAGGTGGTGGAGTCCCCACCCCTGAAGGTGTCCAGGGAAGGACTGGACGTGGCACTCAGTGCTCTGGGCCGGGTGGCAAGGTGGGGATGGGGCTCAGGTTGGACTGGATGATGTTAGAGATGTTTTCCTGAGGGTTCAGGTCTTACCTTTGCCAGGAGCTCAAATTCACTGTTAAGGCTTGGGTGGAAAATTAGTAAAAATCAAACATAACCCACGTTGAAGCAAGTCCTCCTGCTCAACTCTTGGGCTTTCTGGCCGAAAGCACCTCCATGAGCCTGAGGCAGGCGCTGAGCAAATAAAAATATATCTGCTCTGCGAGAAAGGGTTTATTTCTTTCCTTGCCTAGAAAGTGCAGTCCTGCCTTTATTGTTACTTAAACACAGATTTCCTTTTATGAGCCATAAACGACGTTCAGGTGTAGCACAGTGACTTTAAATCGGCTCCTCTGGCAACCATCTAGGTAATGTACTGCAAGGAACGCCCAACTGGCCCCTTTCTCCTTGTGCTAATTCATCGTTCCAGTGCTGCTGACTTTAGATACTCGCCTTTCATGAGTTCACTGAGCATAAAAGCCAGCTGAAGTTCCTAAGAAGCACGGAATAACTCAGCTGTGAGCAATATTTAAGCACGTGGCGGGGGGGGGGGTGGCGGGGGCGCTGCCAAAGCTAGTTCTTTATTCTGTTTCAGAGAGTTTCTGGATGAGGAGAGTTGAGCTGGTGCTTTAAGAGATGGAGTGATGGGGTGTGATGGGGATGGGTTTTGGGGGGAACTGATGTGTACGGTAGTGGTGTGGCTGAAGAGCATCTGAGCCAGAGTCTGCTCTGACTTGCGCCCCGGATTTGCAGTGGGATAAATGCTGCTGATTTAAAAGGAGCTATCTGGATTTGTAGGGCTTTTTATAAGTAGGATCAGGAATTTTAGCCGTAATCCTGTGCAAATGTCTGGGTGTGAGTGGCGACGTGCACATCTGCATCACTAATGCGGTGTAATACCCATGTACAGCCCAAATGAGGGATGTAATAACAGCAGCACAACAGACAATAACAGTGTGAGTTTGCTTTCACAGAAGTGACTTGCATTACAGGGTTATAATGTGATTCAAACCAGGCTCTCAGAGATCCCGGGGTGGATAATCCAGCCGTAACTCTAAAACATGTGTCTGGCTTTGTAACACCCACTGTCACGAGAAAAATCCATCTCCTTCCACTTTGGGACTTGCTGTTTGAAAACAATTTTTTTTTTTTTCTTTTTCATGTAAGTCTCCATCTATTTGTTTTTCTGAGATCGTGTGGAATACGTGCAAGGCCTTTGCTAGAGCTCTGTTCCCTGGAGATGTTACAACTTCATAGGGCCAAAGAGATACCAACATCGCAGCGATGTGAATCCAGGGAGGCCACTCAGTCCTAAAACCTTAAGTTTGATGGCGCTAGAGTGAGCACCAGAGTAAGGCTTTTTGAGTTATTTACCTTACCAGGCAGGTCAATATCTTTATGGGGAAGCACTGGGGAAACGAACCAGACCCTCAGCAGATGATGCTTCTTGACATCAGCTGGTTTGAGGCCAGCTCTGATGATGGATGTTGCCTCTTGCCTTTAGGTTAACAGGGGAAAAGTCCCAGCCCCCTCTCATGTTTGCTGTCTCTACAGTGCTATTTCCAGACTAAAGAAAAAGAGTTAAATTACATTTTAAGAGAACAATACCTACAACACCAAAGGTCAGGAAACTTTTACATAAGGTCACCCTATCGATTGCAACAGTGAAAGGAGAGACATCAAATACTTTGCCATGAAAGGCTGAAAAGAAGTAAATTCAGCATGATATATTGAAACCCAAGTCTCTTTCATATGTGGCAGAGCCTCTGACATAGCAGGTTTACTGTTCAAGCTGAGATATGTTGCCTTGCCAACATATATTCTGAGTTACCCAAGCAGATTTAATGTTTTTGCAGTAGTGACTTTTCCCTTTTTTTCGGAGGGGACGCTTTTCTTTTTCTTTTCAAAAACAAAAAAAAAAATAAAATTGTTGCAGATGATTTCAGACCTACCTAGGAAATGACCCTAATCAATTTAGTTCCACCGATGAGTATGAAAACTCAGATCTTTCTTTTTGCTTTCTCTGAACATTGTCTTGCTTGCATTGAGCGGGGTGACCGAGTCACAGCTTGAGAGAAAAGTGCGTTTTGTTTGTTGTTTTGTTGTGGGTTTTTTTTTTTACCCATCCAAGTGGCAGCTCCATTTTGTCCAAAAGGATTGACGTGACTGACAAGTGTTTTGAAATTCTAAGCTCTGAGGTCTCCAAATGCATGAAAAGCGAATGACACACACATAAAAATGTAAATCTTTGGAAAACAAGCACCAACTACAGACAAAAAAAAATAACAGTTCTGCAAAAGGGTGACAGACGCTGCATTCATTCCGTGTTTTTCTTTTTTTTTCCCCCCCCTCCCTTTTTCTTTTTAATAAGCCAGTGTTTCTGGGCCACCTACAGGCACATTTGTGTCTCCTGCAGCGGGGAATCGGGATGCACAATGAGCCCAAGTCATGGTCAGGGTGGGTCTGTCTGTGGCTTGGGGTCACCGCTCCCATCGCCACCAGCTCTCCGAGGTCTGTTCCCATCAGCTCCGTGTCCGCCGGGTGATGCCGTGGGTTCCAGTCCCATGGGCACACGACATTTGGAACGTCCTCGTTGTTCGGGGCTTGCTTGGGTTGTGGGGAGTCCCAGGAGAGTGAAACCGTTGAGCTGGGCTGTGTCTCACCTCCCAGCCCTGCTGAAGCTGAATAAAGGTGGGCTTTGAGGTGGGAGAGCCCTGCTGCTCCCAGCGCTTGCCACGGGTAGATGAGGCGTCCCAGACTGGACTAAGGCATCCTCTGGGATGTCCCCAAACAGGCTGCTTTGGTTTAGGTCTGTGGCGTGTTGTTGCTGTAGATTCATATGTTGTGAGTTATAGAATCTCCTGAGCTGGAAGGGACCCACAAAAATCACCGAGTCCAGCCCATGAGCCCCACTGTCTCTTAGCTCTCTCTTTCCTTGTGACCTCACTTAAAACCAAAGCAGGATGAAAGACACAGGAATCCTGCACTGTGTGGGCGATGCTGAGCCCTTGACTGCGTCAGAGCTCTTGTCTCTAACCCAGCCAGCTCGTTCCGGGGCCTGGCTTCACTTTCAGTGTTGCTTTGGTGGGTGGTGGTTTTGTGAAGAGGATGGCGATGGGGAGGGGGTTTTTCTTCTCATTTCCCGTCCCGTCTGGCTGGTGAATGCGGGGTTTTTGGTTGAGGGGTTTGGGGGAGCGAGGAGCGGGGGGGTGGTCAGTCGGAAACGCCGACTCTGCGAGCTCCAAGAGAGCCACCGGCGCCGCTTCCTCTTGGTTCAGCTCCAACAGTTCCCACTTCCACGGGGAGCTGGCTGGCTGAGGAGAATCCATACCTTCCCTCTTGCAGTCGGTCAATGAAACGCTGGAGCGTTTTGGATTCCTCTTTCCAGGAGCGAATGTACGCCTGGAGAGTAAAATAGCAGAGGGAGGGAGGGAGGGAGGGAGGCCCTTCCCTGTGCACGCTCCGACTCTCCTGGCTGAGAGGCAGCTTTGCTGGCCCACGTTTGAGTTTGGCAGGACTTGGCATCCCTGGCAAAGGATGAGAGGTGGGTGTTCGGTGAGAAGAGCATCAGCATCCCTGATAGTTTGCTGTCACGAGCTGTTCTCCGAGCACCGTCTCAGCCCCATCACTCCTTTGCAATCGGTGATCTCTCCGTCCTGCTTCTGCCAAAGGTACTTCAAGATGAAAGTCTGGATTTCAGGTTGAAAACTCTCAGACAGGTGAACATCCTGAGCGTCTGAGAGGAGTGACTGCTTGGCTCAGCCCCTGAACGTCTGAATGCGAACTTGAAGTGCATTAAACCTTCTCCAGGCGTGGTGGTGGTGGGGGGGGGGGGAATGGGTTTCACACTTTGAAAAGCTTTCTGAGGTTTCCAGCGTTTGCTGCTTTCAGTCAGGCTGGAATTCAAAAGTGCAAAGGCCCGTGAAAATGATTAATAAAGAACAAAAAGCAGACTCTGAGACAGGCTCAGCTCCACGACGACTCACAGGCTTGCAGTAGTCTTATGCTTTATTTAGGTAGATTTGCTCTTTTAGAGCTGGAAACTTTTCAAGCTGTATTCAAGCCCAGGTGCTGCTTGTCTAAGGGTTAAGAATGTCTCCAGGTGTAAAATTTCCGGTGTCTGTTGGCATCAGCGTGTTATATTCACTTATGTGTGTCTGAAAAGTCTGGTCCAGGCAGTTTGGTGGAGTTAAATGGGATTTACTTGCACGGTGGGTAAGTGCTTCTGTACACTCGGCCCTGGATCTTGTTGACAACCTCTTTACCTCATGGCAGTGACAAGGTCTCGGACACCTCTCAGCCTGGATTTCTTCGTACGGGGTTCCTTGGCTCCTCCCCTGCCCTGTGAGAACAGCCTGTGGTGTGTTGGACCTGGGAGGTGTCCGTGGAAGGGGAGGCTGCTTCCCCTTTGCTCCCAGGAAAGTCTCCACAGGCACAGACCCCTTTGGAGACGGTGACAACCCAAAGATGAATTGTTGTCACGCACACTGTGAAAAGATTGGGATGACGAGTCAGGTTCCGAGGCTGGCTTAGCAGATCCTTCTCTTTGGTGATGCATCTTGGGATCTGCTTGCCTGTGGTGAGTGTCACTCCAGCTCAGCTGTGGCTCCTGGGAACAGTGGGGCATCCCGTGCATCAGCAGCTCATCGTCCCCATCCTTCCCCCACTCCTGTGCCCATGGCTGATACCTGGGGCAAGAAATTCTGGCCTGGCTGGAGCCAGTGGGATGTCACTGATTCTGACTTGTCAGGTCAGACTGTGTGACCTTCAAGGGGTCCATGAGCCCTCTCGAGGCTTGTCATGTCCTTATGCTATACTGCGTATTTATATTAATATTAAGCTGGGGGTGCATAATGTGGTAACCTACAGCACCAGAAATATTATTTGGGATCTCCCAAATCCCTTCTCCTTTCCTGGGGTGAGTGGCCAACCCTTCCCACTTTCCAGGGCACTTGATTACATCTGCTGTGCTTGGGAGGTAAAAGTGTCTCAGCTTGCAGGGTGATGGAAAAGGGAACTCCAAATGGACTGCAAGTGGCCAGGTTTGTGTTACACACGTAGGACCTTCCTGTGGGGAGTCATCCAAAGCTGATTTAACCACCTTCCCCCTTCCACTGACAGCTGAAGTTGTGCTTTAGAGGAAAGGAGAGGAAGAATGATTACAAATAGGATTCTGAGGTAACCCATCACCCCATGCCTTGTAGGAGAAGGATGGAGACAACTGATGTGGGAACAGCAAAGCTGTTGACTGTTTCCAAGACCTATGGTTCACTGGTAAAGAGGTTTTTTTTCCCCCCTTTGCTGCTCTAAGGTGTAAGTTCAGATGCCATCTTAACCAGAAACACATCCAGTTCTGATTTTGAGTCAACTGAGGTGTTGTTGGGGCTTTTTTGTGATGTGTAGCCTGTCTGGGTGCTCTTGTTGTTCATTTGCAAGGGCTAAAGATGAGAGCTTGGATTCAGGAGAGCTGAGAAGCCCATGTTGAACTGAAAGGCTGATTTTAGCAGCAGCATCTGCTTGATAAACCAGCACTGTATTCTTCAGGATGGATAAAACTCCCCTGAGGTGTTCTGCTTGGCTGTACTCTTCCTCTGCCTCCTGGGGTCTTCTTGACCTCCCCCTGCAAACCTGGAGCTGGGAAACTTGCCTTTCCACCGGTTCCAGGAGCCCTATCTGTGCCTTGCAGCTGGGAACAGGACCCTGCCCTATCTGTGGGGCTGCAGACACCTGAAATCCCAACCAGCACCAACTTCTCTGCTCGTCTTTGCCACGTCCCCTCCTGTTGAGGGTCGTTTCTCTTGGCCCCCTTGATGAACATGACAGGGGATGACACTTTGTAAAAACCATTTTGTAGCTGATAAATGTCTCAGGGCAGCTCCCTCCCTTATCCTCTGGTGGTCCTGCTGCCTGCAGCATTCCCACAACCTTGCCGAGGTTTTGTAGGAAGCAATATCTCTTGTTAGGTTATCCAGTAGATTTGGGAAGAAACAGGCAAGCCACTCCTCAGGCTAAAGGCATATCTGTTTTTCCCCAGTTGTGTCGGTGCTGGTTTTTCCAGTTGATAAAAGCCATGTGCTGTGCTATCAAGCGCTGTGAGATGTTGCAGGAGTTCTGGACCCGCTGCTGGCAGCAAAACTTGCTGTGGTGGAGCCCAATTCCTACTCCCCTCTGTCTGAAAGCCCCTCGGGAGATGAGCCCTGCTCAGGTGGGGGCTTCCCAGCTGCTTACAAAGATGTGGAGGTCTCTTCTGAAAACACATTCTCCAGGCAGCTCCTGAGGGCCAGGGTTGCCCACAGCCCCCTTGCAATCCACGTTTGACAGACTGAACCAGCTGGTTAAGAAACTCCTCCAAGATAACACCAGGGCTGTTTGTTTTATAGTCAAACCCAATGACTTTTTATTCCCTCACCAACAGCAGCAAGTTGTGTGTTTTTTTGCAAGTCTAATACGGGTTACTAATGTATCATGTGATAAAATTATAGGTTTTTCTCCAGTGCCAGACACTTGGAAGCATCTGGTTAGATAGGGAAGTACCTGGAACGAATAAATCACTGATTAAAAAGCTTGTAATTTTTTTTTAAACTACTTTTATTTTATGTTTTCTCGTGTGTGCTTCCACCTCCTGGGGCGTCTCTCCAGCTGGTTGGGGAGGAGTGACTGTCACTGAAAGCCCAGCCCAGAGGATGCTCTGCTGGAAAGACAAGAAAGTAGTGGGAATTGTTCTGAAGTCAGTTTTATACCTCATTTACAGGGGATCTGCCTTTAAAAGCAAAAAAAAAAAAAAAAAAAAGGGATTCCTTTGCTTACTTGGCAGGGGAAAGATTTTGTACAGGGCTCTTGTCAGAGCATCTGTTCCCCTCATTTACACAGCAGCTGTTTAAGCTGTGTTTTTAAAGTGTGTAGTGTGGCATATTACTCATCTGGTAATTCCCTGCTCCTATCTAGGGATAGGATAGGATGTCCTCTCAGTCCCACATACCTTTGCCTGTGGGGATTGGAGTTTTCCAGCTGAGGTGTCTGCCTTGGACTGAGTTCTTCTGGAGCAATACCAGCTCAGAGTGGAACAGTCATTTCTGAGAATAAAACTGTGGAAGGGCCAAATCGTTTTTCCACCTTGAACCAAGCCTGGCTCTTGTGGAAAAGGCAAGGGGAAAAGAAGGGAAAGTGTGTTAGAGCTTCTCAGTTAATTCCCTGGGTATGTCTCTACATTGGCCATGTTTTGCCCTTTCCAGTGTCTTCCTCTGAGCTGTCCTTGCGTTTTTGCAAGCCTGAGGGCTTTGGCCACAAAGAGATCAGTGGCCTGTCATTGGGGGAACCTTATCTCCATTTGGTGGCTTCCAGGAGGATCAAAATAAGTGCTGAACTGGCTGGAAGCATGATGAGTTTGTAGTTTGTGCTTTTATCATGTTTAAGGCCATTTTTTTTTTTTCTTTTTATAGACCATATCCCAAAATGGAGGAAGTTATATAGTTTCTGGAATATGTTAAGATCTGGATGAACTAATCCCACTGGGGTGTGCCTGGGGCACACCTAAAATCATCACAAGATGTTGTGTCTGATTCTGCACCCTCATGGAAGAGTCACTGATGGGCTGGAGTGTGTCCAGGGAAGGGAATGAGCTGGATAAGGGTCTGGAGCAGCTGAGGGAGCTGGGGGGGCTCAGCCTGGAGAAAAGGAGGCTCAGGGAGACCTTCTCAACTCTCTGACAGGAGGGGGGAGCTGGGAGAGGGTTGGGCTCTGCTCCCAGGGAACAAGGGACAGGAAGAGAGGGAACGACCTCAGGTTGTGCCAGGGAGGTTCATGTTGGACATCAGGAGGGGGGGGGGGGGCTCTCTCAGAAAGGAGACCACAGCATTTTTCTTCTCCAGGGAAGCCCTGCGAGTGAAGATATTCAAAGTTAAACAAAAAAAAATAATCGCGTTTAGCTGAGGTGGAGCCCCAGCACTTGTCTGTTGGCTGATGGGCAATTAAACTCTCCCGACAGGTTTCCTGCCCAGACGTGATAAGGCAGGAGGGTGTGAGTGAGGCACTGGGGATAGTTTCTGGATGCATTTTGTCCTGGGGATTTACTCCGGGGGCTGATGCAAGGGCGGGGGGGGGGGCATCTCCCGTGGAACACCCTTTAGAGTTCATTTCACAACCGATTTGCTTCGAACAAACGCAGACATGTGTGATCTGCATGAGAAAAGCTCGCAAGGAGGGGACAGGCTCAGAGGTGGGCAGGGGGCAGCTGGGTGGGCTCGGGAAGGCCACCTCGGTGGCAGCCCAGCCTCCAGGCAGAGCAGCAGAGGCAGCTGACTGACTCCCAGGGCGGGTTTGGTACCCGAGGGCTGAACACTCGCTGGATGAGCGGGGTCCTGCAAGCCCCGCTCAGCTAAATCTGCCCGAGCTTGGTCTCCGAATTTAAGTGCCTCGGAGCAAAGAAGGGCCAAAGCTTGTGAGAGAGGCGTTGGTTGTCACTGATCATGCCAAGCAAAACCGAGCTTCTGCAGTGCTGCCCTTCCAGGGACAAGGGCAGGGGTGGTGTTTGGGTGATGCAGAGGACGCTGGGGCAGGGAGAAAACTCCCGAGTCCTGTAGGTGTAAGAAGGCAAAGAAGATTCCCGAGGCTTGCAGAGGCGCTGTAGGGAGAGATGTTTTTGACTGCTGCCTTTCAGAGGAGACAGACAGAGGGCAGGGGCTCTGGCCACTCTCCCTGGTTCTGCTGTCCCATCCCTTCCCATCCCAGACTGGGAGAGGTTGGTACCCCCAGCTGCCGTTGCCTCTGGCAACCTGTTGCCCTTGGCAACCCCCCTGCCCAGGTGCTTGTGCCTTTCTAACCAGACTTTGGTCATAGCAGTGTAAAAAAAAAAAAAAAAAAAAAAAAAAGGGGAGAGGTTCTGCCGGGGTTACTTCTATTTGAGCTGACGTTTCCCAGTTCTCTCCTCTCTTAATTAGTCCATTCCCTGCTTCTTTTTCAATCCTGCTGGAAATCTTTCCGTGCAAGGGCATTGCTCAGCAGAGTGTTTAGCCCAAGTAGATTAGGGAAAGGCAGGAAAAGCTTCTGATTGTGGCTGTATCTGTAGCATAGGTGTTAAAGATGTATTTGTGAGCCAGTCAGAGAAGAATGCTGAGGAAATCCTGTTTGGGTTAATCTTGTTTAATTTTATAATAAAAAGCAGATGGCTGGCCATCTGGAGCTTCTTGCAATCAAATATCTCACAATTAACAGTAATTTACTTGCCCTGAGACTTCCACGATCTTCATGTGCTTTTTTTTTTTTTTTTTTTTTTTTCCCCCTTCAACCTGAGTCTGTGTGGTCCCTTCCCAGGGTAGCTGAGTGTAAGCCTGCCTGGGGAAAAGGCATGATGCTCCCTGGGAAGCAATCTGCTTTCCTCCTGGATTTTCCACTTACACCCCCAAAACCAGAGCTGAGGCCACACGTGTCTTGTGCTTTTCTGACCCTGTGAGAGCCACTCTCAGAGTAAGCAAAGTGAAGGACTTTTCATACCTACAGATGGGTCATGGCAAGATATGTAAGACAGCACTGAAGGGGAACACACAGATTAGATCTACGTTTTTCACCGGGCTGTGGGAGTTCTTCGTGGCTCACAGTGATTCTATCTGAAGTGGGTTTGCTCTGGCAGTTCAAGTTATTGGATGTAATTAAATGAGATGGGGGTGATCCTCAGCACTAGGAAAGCTTTCTGAGGGAATTATCAGCAAAATGGGATGCAGAATAAAACCCATGGGGCACCTTTTTCTGTGCATTCTTATCTCTAGGAGGTGGAGAGACCCCCAGGATTCATTATTTCCACATTGGCAGTGGAGACTGGCCTCTGCAATAACTTCAGGTCTCTTGGATATGTCCTTCCCAAGCAGCTGTGTGGTTGAATAGCATCAGTAGTGAACGTGAATAAATGAATTCCAGATGAGGGATCTGCATGCCAGTAGGTAAGAGCTCTCCCAGGCATTCCTGGGTGATTGCTGGCTGTTTACTATCCTAATATTTTTTTGCTAGCAGATTAAGAAAAATAACTGAGCTCTTGCCCTCCTGCTCCTCCACAAAATCACTGTCTTGGTGTGCACTCAGGGAATCAGGTCATGGAGCTAAAGGATATATTCAGATACCAGAGGATGTTAGACTCCAGCTATCTCCACGTTATTTCAATGGAGAGGAGCCTTCTGAAGGGCAAGAGCTCATTTTTAACAGGGTCCCTGAAGCGATTTCAGGGCATTGCTGGGAATGGTGGAGCGAGTGGGGTTAGGGTTTCACGCTGCCCCAACCACCAACTGATGAGATCTCAGAGGTGCAGCTCAGGAGTGGATCCGGCATCCATCCTGAGCAGCTCACCAGCCAGCAAGTCGGAAAAAAAAAAGGGCAGTTAGAAAAACAGAGTAGTTGGTGGAATGGCAGGAACATGCAGGTCAATAAAATGGTTGTTATTAATAATGGTTGTTATTAAAGCGTTGGGAAGGTGCTGTGTGTGATGATCTGGGACCTGTGTACGTAGAACCATTCGTAAATGTTTCTAGGCAAGTGCTGCTCAGCTCTCAGAACACATTCTGGAAGCTCTGCACTCTGTTTCCCCCCTTTTCTTTTTCCTCTATTTGCTGATTTTTTTCCTCTTTTGCCCTTTGGTGCTCGTTTCCCCCTGCCTGATGCAGCCTTTGTCTGCAGTGACTTTTTCAGAGAAGGGTAAGAATGGACAGGGCTTGGAGCAACCTGGTCCAGTGGAAGGTGTCCCTGCCCATGGCAGGGGAGTGGAACAAGAAGGTTTTTCAGGCCCCTTCCACCCCAAGCCATTCCATGATGCTGTGATCCAGTGATTAGGACCTGCCTGGCAGGTAACCCCATGGTAATCTTTTTTTATGGGCTCTGCGCTACTGGGGATGTCACTGAGGGTATGATTACAAGCTTTGCTCCAAGCTCTGCTCTGACTCGGGTTTTCCCACCCACCCAAGTTATTTATGAGGAGTGGGTGGTGGACCTGGGGCTCTCTGTCTGGGATTGCTCCCATGTGAACATTTCCATCCTCCTGCCACTGGCACGGCACAAGCACCCACCCACAGGTGTTGCTTGGCCCCATCTGCTCGCTGTGTTTTCTGCCCGAGGGGTGTGTGGACCACGAGGCTTGTTCCATCCTCCTCTTCCCCATGCCCCTTGGACACTTGGAGTGGTTCACCCTGCAGGACTCATCCCTCCCTTGCTGCCACCCACCAGGCTGTGGAAAGCCTGAATGCCCAGCACACCTGTGACACTGCCCTAAAGGGTCTGTGCCACCCCTGCCGGGCGGAGTGAAACCAAGAGGCACTGGGGACGAGGAGATGCTGATGAATCAGCCGTGCCAGGAAGTGAACCTTGCTCTTGAGGAGAGCTGGATCTTGCCAGCACAATAGCTGGATTACAAAGCCATTTCCTCCAATTACCTTCTCTGTCAAACCTCTGTGTCGTCTGGCACTAGGAGAGCTTGGATTCAAATTCGTTGTGAATTGGGGCGACGACACCAGAGATTTCTAAATTAATATCCTGCCAAGAGGAATTGAGCTTGTTTTTTTCCAATCATGTCAGTTCTGATTCCTTTGCTTGTCAGGGAAAACTTTGGCTTGCCATCTGGTTTCAAGGGCATGGAGTAGGTTGCTCAGCCCAGCGTGTTGAGTTCGCTGTGTAACAGCTGCGGGGAGCTTTAGGAGGGGGAAAAAAAAAAAGAAAAATAAAGTGAAAGGGTTTTGTGGGCCCTTCTTGGCACCTGGCAAAGAGCAGAGGGGGAGACCAGAGGCACAGGGTGCTGGTGAGAAGGAAAAAGAGGGTATGACCTCTTACTTGGAACATGTGCATAGCAGAGTTGACTGGCATGAATTGCTGCCCTCTTCATGTCTTCCCAGTAGACAGTCACGAGCCATTCTGGATGCTTTAACCATGGGCTGTTTGCTCCACAGGCTGGATTAAATACATCAAGAGTTCTTTGGCGCCACAAAACCCATGGACCTTAACATTTCCAGGAAAGGAGCAGCAACTGTGCCACTGCGGTGGGGCCTGGTGTCTGTCTTACCCCAAACTCATGGTTTTGCAGGTTGGAACGGCCCTGGGATGGAGGTCTCCACAGCTGGGAATGGGAATGCTGTGAGCCTGGAAGGTGAGCTGTGGAGGGGCAGGGGGAATCGGGAGGGGCTGCACGTCCTTGTCCTGTTGCAGACAGACTGGGAGAGCCTTCAGGAAAAGGGGGTGCAGGTCATAGGGAAGGGCTGTGCAGTGGCAGGGGGACAGCTTGGTGCCTGGCACATCTTCTTCTGTAGGAGCAGATTTGGAGTGATGCTTTTGTGTCCCTGCTTTCAGCTGCCAGTGGGCAGAGGAGCCTCATGGGGTGCCCCAGGGCTGAGCTCCCACAGCCAGTGCCTCTGGGGCTGCACAGCTCCTTTGTCAGGCACTAGATGTTGTCACTGGGTCCCCAGCCAGCGGGTCACCTCTCTGCAAGAGGCCCTGTCAGCCCCTGGGTACCAGCATTCCCACCCAGCCCTTGGGAAGGAGCCACCTGCTTCCCCTGGGCATCCCTGCCACCAGCTGCAGCTGCCAGCCTGGGGACCGGGGCTGTCCCTCCCCTCCCAGCCCCTTCCAGCTGCAGGAAAAGGGCTTGGGGCATGCAGTGCCATCGATGCCAGCTGGGGAGGGGGAGGCTGCTGCTGCTGCTGTGCCAGCAGGGAATTCGGAGAGGCTTCCAGATCTTCCCCCCCTCCCCCCTTCCCAACTCCACGAGCTGTTTGTACAAACCATCTGCCTGAGCCGGGGTCTGCGGGCAGCGCACGGAAGGAGGGGCTGGGAAGGTGCAGCAGTGGGTGATACCCCTCTTCCCTTCATATTATCCCCACATCCTGCCTGTGTGGCTGCCTGCTCTGCTCACAGCAGGATGGGAGTGACGGGCCGTCCGGATGAGCCGGCAGCTGCAGAGGTGTTGGTGGTCAGTGCTGGGGGCTGTGTGAGCACCCCATTTATCACCCCCACGCACCAGCAGCCGCTCCTTATCTCTCCTCCCAGCTGGCATGGTCCATGCCAAGGCTGGGGCTGGAGAAACCGGTCTGTGTGTCACCCTCCTGTGGGCTGGCAGGTCGTGCTCTCCCTGCCCTGGGTGGGCACCGGCGTGTTTTTGGGGGGCTGCGCTGGGAAATGCTGCTGGTGGCTCCTTTGGCTGCTGGGGGCTCTCTCAGCCACGGCTTTACAAATCCAAACAGATGCGTTTTAGAAAACCCCAGCTCTGAGACGTGCCCTCTGTTTTAAGTGGGTTTGGAGGAAATTTGCACTTCAGTGGACGTGCGGAAAAATGGTGTTTTCAAAGCGAAAATGAAATGAAAACCAGCCTTCCCCCCTCCCTCCCCCAGTGAAACGCTATTTGCAAAGTGGGGCCTCTGTTTTGAGGTATTTGAAGCACACAGACATCCTTCTTTTTGCTTCCTCTGCTTTGCTGTTTCTTTCTTTGCTTCTATTTCCCGTATTTTCTTTATGTCCCAAGTCCATTCTCAGAGAGCTCTCAGCTCCCCTCATCGCTTGGAGGGTGTAGGGTGTCAGGAGAGGGCTGCTGAAGGGTTGTCTAGTGTATTAAATCCCTATACTTTCAAATTTTTGGAATAAAAAGTGCTCAGAAGTGAAATTCTCTATAGAAATTCTGGGGGGTTTTTACACAGATGAGGCTTTATAATTTATGCCTGCTTCCCTGAGGCTGCACCTGTGAGCCTTGGGTCCTTCCTGCACACAGGAAGGAGAGTGGATGGATTCCCAGGAGCTGCTGGTTTACCTGTGGATGGGGGAGCCTGTTTGCACTGGCAGCTTGATAAAATCCTCACATCCTGCTGCATATCCTTCCCTCTCTGGCTGGGGAGATGATGGGGGAGCCTTTTCTGGATGGAGTGACAGGACACAGGGGGATGGATTCAAAATGCCAGAGGGAAGGGTTGGATGGGATATTGGGGGGAATATTTTATGCTGAAGGTGGTGAGGCCCTGGCACAGGCTGCCCAGAGGAGCTGTGGCTGCCCCTGGATCCCTGGAAGTGTTCAAGGCCAGGTTGGAGCAACCTGTGCTATAGAAGGTGTCCCTGCCCATGGCAGGGGGTGGGGTGGAACGAACTGAGCTTTAAGGTCCCTTCCAACCCAAACCATTCCACGGTCCTGTGCCCAGAGGGCAGATTGAAGGCGGAGAGGTTGTGCTGTGTAAGCCTGGGTGAGGTGTCCCGAGCATGGAGATCTCTGAGGGGGGATCCAGCAGGTGATGGAGGCTGTGGAGCCTGATGGTGTCGGTTCAGGGAGGGGTGAAGGCTGGTGGGGCTGGGATTTGGAGGGGGAGGACGGGCCCGGCACTGCGGATCGGTGGCAACCAGACCCCAAGCATTGTCCAGGGAGCCCCTCACGTGGTCTCAGCCAAGCCAAAATACTCTTTCAGAGAAGAGAACGGGCCAGATGTCTCATTATTGCCGCTCACAATGCCGCCCTCCCGGCCCAGCGATCCATCAGGGGCTCGGCGCGGCCCCGCAGAAAGGTCCCTGACACGTTCTTACAGCGGGGCCGGGTTCTCACCACTCCTTGTGGTTGACAAACGGCTGCCGGGCTCCGGTTTTGTCCCGAGTGGCGGCGGTGTCAAGCACAGGGCTCCTATTCAAGTGCCCACCAACGGTGGCCCGCAACTCGCCGCTTCCTCTCCTTTTCTTGCTTTGTTTCCCCTGTGACAGTCACTCGGGGACTCTTTTTCTTTTTTTTTTTTTTTTTTTTTTTTTTTTTTTTTGTATTTTTGAAGACGATTTTCAAGGAGCGAGGGAGCGCCTCTGTAACAAGGGCTGCAGAAGTGCCTCGGGAGCGCACGAGGTGAGGAATTCCTGCCTGCGTGGCTGCGTTGCTCGCACGACGTTTTAGTCGCCTTTTTCTTTTTTTTTTTTTCTTTTGGCAATTTTTCCAACAGGTTGATTTATGGAACTGGCTGGCAAAGCCTTGAATACACTGAGGAATACGACTTCTACAATGGACCGACACATCCTTAAGGAATGAATGGTTCCTCTTTGTACTGGGAGCTGTGCTCCTGGATGCTCTGAGCACCTTGGGAACGGAGGAGGATTAGGACCAGGCCGTGAACTGTGGTGTTTTGTCCTGCTGTGTAAACCTGCATTGGTAAGGTGTTGGCTTTAAACTGCATTATAAATTATGTGTTCACCTGAAATTGCCTACAAAAAGGGCCCCAGAGGAGTCGTGGTCTGTACAAAGACACAGCACAAGGATGTGCCAGCCTGCAGAAACTGGCAGTGTGAGCTCCCAGGGTGCTGGTAAAACCCAAGCAGGCCAGTCCATGCAAGCTGAGTGCCAGTGTGATGTTTCTGTCCCCGTCTTCTGGTCATGAAAGGTTTGGTTTTTTAAATGAGGAGCCCTTTGTATTCTCCAGACGGTGACTTTCTGCCGTATTATCTCGCCGCGGTTCCCCTTCTGACTTCAGTGAGTATTTTGTGTGCTCAGAGAGCGTTTTCCATCACTTGAGGCTGAAAGGGAAGAGGATTTATGGAATGGGGAGCTTGAGGCACCAACTCAGCAAATACCAGAGTGTGTATGTAAGCGTTTGCAGGTCGGAGAAAGAAGTACACAAGTGGTCTTGATCATCTTAAGCCACTCCGGTGCTGGGTCCGAGGGCTGAGCTGGGAGCATGTAGCACAGTTTTCACACTGACATTTTCAGCTGCCTTTTGTGAGGAGAGCTTCCACCCTGCCCTGATCTTGCATTTTCTTCCAGTTAGTCTCAGCCTGCTTAATGGACTTACAGCTACCCAGCTCCACATCATGTCAGTGCAGCAGGCTCAGTTACCTTCTTATGGTCTTGACCTCCATTCCCCTCAATTTTGGCAAGTACATGATGATGTCTATGACACATCAGTGTGTCTCCCTCTTTCTGACCTGTTGTTGTCCCCCTCAATGCTATTGTTATGCAGGTTTTCAGTGGCCCTTCCTATGTCTTACACTTTCTGTAAAGATCAGCTTTCACTCGAGCCTTCAAAGTCATCCCTTGCTTCTTTCCAGCCAGGTAAAGCCCAGGGGGATCCTGTGGCAGATAATGTGAGCATCTCGACTGGTAATTATAAAGTCAGGATATGTAATTAACTTTTCTATAAAACCCTCAACCCCAAGGTGTGCCTTTATCCCTCTATTAATTAGCACAGGGAAGGGACGCTCCTTGTCTAGAGGCAGAAGACAAAAATAGGAGCAGGGACGAAACAGAACTGGCTCCTTTGAATGATAAATATTGTTCCCTTTATGCCTTAAATAAAAGGAGAGTTTGGCTAAAACCAGTGGGGTTTTAACTCTTGGAAACACTGACTTAAACAGAATTGGAGGAAATAGTCCTGGATTAGGCACCAGAGACCTCTTCCAGCAGATTTTTCTCATTCTAAGGTGAGCTCAGTTGATACCTGTGTGTTCTTGGGAAAGGTTTGTTTAACCCGTTTCTGGGACTGTTGAAATGTTCATTTTTTGCAGACATGAGGCTTGGGAGCACACTTGGGTTTGGGTGTTAACCCCCGTGAGCTGTGGCTTTGGGAAGAGACCAAATATTGCCAGAGCTGTTAACACATCATTATTTGCATGATGTTTTGGGGTTGGTTTTTTTCTTTTTTTTTTGGTTGAGTTTTTGTTTTCTTTTAGGGGTTTGTTTATTTGTTTTGGGGGGGTTGTTTTTGTTTTGTTGTTGTTGTTGTGGTTTTTTTTGTTGTTGTTGTTTTTTGTGTGTGTGTTGTTTTTTTTAATATTAGCAGCTTGGAAACAGTTTAAAAACCCTTCCACCGAAAAAACTGTCTGCGAATAGAGGTTTTTTTCACAAACCTTCATGAGGAATTGATTATGCAGTCCTGTGTACTGGAAGGAGAACTTGATGTACCTCCATATAAATCTACAAGCAGCAGGACTTGTTCTGCCAGATTCGAAGCAAAGAGAAGATTCCCCCAGGGAAGAGGGTAATATCCAACAAAAGCAGGTAGTGTCTGACAGTTCCTACTAATACTGGGGATTCAAAACTGGCCAAGCTGGAGGATGCCTGCCTGAGGACTGTGCAGCTTTGCCAAAGGAAGTTGAAGTAGGTAGTTGAAGTGTTTGTTGGTTGGCTGGACTAACTTGAAAAAAAAAAAAAAACAACCCAAAAACTATTTCAGTTGACCCCACTGAAGTTTTTTTTGGGGACTCTTGGGAGAAACACCACCTGCACAAGTGATGGCAACCGACTGTTCCCCCCCTGATCTGCGCTCGTGGCCAGTAAGGGCTGGACTGTGATTGCATTTCCAAGCCTCCAGTGTGTTTCCCAGTAGGAAGCTGATGGGAGAGCGCCGTGCTGTAACACTGTGAGCTGCTCTGGAGGCATTTGGGTGGAAGTGAAGTGTCAAGACGTGATTTAAATTCACCACCAGGCCCGGACATTCCCTTCCAGGAGGTCCAAGTGCGCCTGTGTGTTGGCTCTGCAAGTTCTGAGCGTTCTGACTCGTGGAGGTTCCTGGAGGCAGGCAGCCTCCCCAGTGGGTGTGATATTTGTGTTTGGGGTTTGTTTTGCTCGTTGCACAATTCCTTGGAATAACTGACGCCTTTCACCTTATCCTCTGCGTCCCACTCGGTGACTCAGGGCGAAGGCATCTGACTCAGAGCAGTGGATTTGCTGGGCTGTTTTGTGCTTTTCCAGATGTGCAGGAGCCCTGGGGCGGTAACTGGAGTGGGGATGAGTGTTATGAGCGGTGCTGGTGCTCAGCTCCAGTTCTCCCAGGAGGTGGAAGGGAGCGAAGCTTTGGTGTCTTACGGAGGATCCTCACTTTCCGTCCAGTTATGGTTGATGACACCCCTTTGGATCTGGGGCACCTGACAGGGAACCAGGGAGCTGTTTCATCCTTAGCAAGTGTTTCAGGTGAAACCACCACTGAGGTGGTGTGCCCAGGTGGCCAAGAAGGCCAAGGGCACCCGGGCTGTCCCAGCCATGGTGTGTCACAGGACCAGGGCAGTGCCCGTACCTCTGCTGGGCACAGCTGGGACCCCTCGAGGGCCGTGTCCAGTTCTGGGCCATCATGGAAGAGACACTGAGGGGCTGGAGCGTGTCCAGGGAAAAGAACGGAGCTGGGGAAGGGGCTGGAGCAGCAGGAGCAGCTGAGGGAGCTGGGGGGGCTCAGCCTGGAGAAAAGGAGGCTCAGGGGGGACCTTTTTGCTCTCTGCAACTCCTTGACAGGAGCAGTGTAGGGGTCAGGCTCTGATCCCAGGGAACAAGGGACAGGACAAGAAGGAAAGGCCTTGAGTTGTGCCAGAGGAGGTTTGGGTTGGATATCGGGAACAGTTCCTTCATGGAAAGGTTGTCCAGCCTTGGCATGGGCTGCCCTGAGCAGTGATGGAGCCCCCGTCCCTGAAGGGATTTAGAAGCCATGTGGATGTGGCACTTTGTCACATGGTTTAGTGGTGGCCTTTGCAGTGCTGGGGGAATGTTTGCACTCAAATATCTTAGAGGGCTTTTCCATCCTTAACAATTCTATGACTCCGTGAAAGTAGTGGCTTCAGTGTACTCTCTGCAAGATGCAGGGGTTCAGCACAGATCCTCCCTGGAGACAGCCTCACAAAATGAGGGTCCAAAACTGGGAATTGTCCAGGCCTCCCTACTTACCTCTCGCCTCTACTCAACCTGGTTGATTGTGGAACCATGACAGTGGCTTAATGTTCTACCTCTCTGTTACCCACCACCATCCCTGTCTCCCTGGAAGGAGCTTCCAGGATCAAGCCACGCAGATTCCCAGAGCCAAAACAAAGCAAAAAAACAAACTCTTGAACTCTTCAAGCTCTTGAAAGGCCCTCAGCTGCTGTGCTGTTGAGCCCAGAAATGCTCGGGTTATTAGCTGCTAATAACCGTGGAGGGCTGCCAGTGCTGGGAAGGGCTCGCGCTGTCATCACAGCACAGTGGAAAGCTGAGCAGCCCAGCGCCTTCCTGGAGGTGTTCCTGAAGAACCTGATGGGCTCAGACTGGGAGGAGGGTTAGTGTTGGGAGGGACCTTCAAGTCCATCAGCTTGAGGCTGCTTCCTCTTGTCCTGTCACTTGTTCCCCTGGGAGAAGAGGCTGACCCCCCCACCTGGCTACAACCTTGTGTCAGGGGGGAAGAAACTTCTTGAGGTGACACCTCTGTATTGACCTGAAGAGAACCAAAGCATTAAGAAGCGTGAAGGGCTTCTTAGACTGGCCAGCATTTCCAGCTCATGTTATCAGTCCATCTGTACAGTGGCCCTCATGCAAGGCTAGACAAGGCTGAATGCAAACAGTGAGGATATATTTGTATGCTGTGACATTTCCGTAGCCCCAGGCTCTGATTCATGTGCTAAGTTGGTACTTCTGAGCGCTATAAGTTGTGTATTACATCATTAATTAACCATTAGGAGAGCTTTAGTCATTGCAGACATTTAGTTCATAACTGCTACCCCTGTTCATCACCCATAAAACTGATAATTTTGCGACTCTTTAACACGTGAGTAGCAAAGCCATCGTGGCAGCACCTTGCCTTTCTTAGCACTTGGGATGTCATCGAATTACAGGGTGTCCCATACATCTCTAAAATGTGTGTCTTAATTTATTCCAGCCTTGAGGATATTCTTAGGCTGTTTTGCTAACAAACCCTTCAAAGGACGTGCACAAACCCTCATCCCCAACTCCCACCACCCCTAAACCTTGGCTTGGTCAAGGATGCTCATCCAATATTCCATTGTCCTGAGCCTTCAGCTGAATCAGTGTCCCTTATCCTTCTGTGGATGATGGCAATGACTTTGCAGCCCGTGGCACTCCTGAATGTTCCTCATATGAAAAACTAGCCTCGGAAATCTGGAGGGAGTCTCCTTAATGTTTGGGTTTATAGGCTCAAATGGATATGGCCCTGTGGAGATCCTTGCCTCCTGCAATGATTCCAGCTCCAGCCTGTGTGATCCTTGTCAGTCTAGGCTTGGAAGGGATCTTAAAGCTCACCTCATTCCAAACCCCAGGGTCACCTTCCACTAGCCCAGGGTGCTCCAAGCCCCATCCAAGCTGGCCTTGGATACTTCCAGGAACCCAGGGGCAGCCACAGCTTCTCTGGGCAACCTGTGCAAGTTGAGTCAGGATCTTTTGTTTAAAGGAGGCTTAAATTTGAACTCACTCCCAGTCCAGGTTAGAGGCTTTCCTGTGTAATGGGGAATATGGGGGAACTAAAGGCAAGATCCTGATTGCTGCATGCATGACATATAAATCTGTCCTGGATAAAAGTAGTGCTCAAAATCATCTGATGAGGTTGCCAGAGCAGGTCACCAAACAAAGGGTGACTTAGACTGGCTTTTGTCTCAACTCACAATCTTGAGGGCTTAAGCAAAGCCTCTCAGACAAGGTCAAGGGCAAAGATTTGAGGAATTTGCAGTGGAGGATCACGCACTGGTTGCTATCTTGATTGAATTATGCCTTGTGCATGATGAACTCACATAAAATTCATGTTCTCCCCTTCCCTCAGTGCTTTATTAGGTGTTTTAACTGTTTTATACCCTTTTCTGCACATTGTCTTAGATGTGTTTAACATCAGGAACTGTGGCTTCCTTTGTTCCATAGTTGGTGGTGGGTTTTGACCAGCATAATCTCGGCAAGAGCCTTCTCCCTTTGGGAAGTGCATCAGCCCAGGCCATGAATGGGTCAGAAGAAGCTGATGACGTTGCTTTACCCAGAGGCTGCTGCAGCAGAGGAAGTTTAATCAACAGGCTTCAACAGGCTTTGGATCAGGTCTCCAGCAAGACTGTCCTAAGGAGACAGTGTCGACACATGGCTATTTCCTGCACAATCAGCCTGGCCTGGAGCAGGGATCACAAAGGTTTCTTGCTCAGAGGGCTCTAATCAGTCCTTCTGGCCTGTTAGGTGGGACCCAACCCATAAACTCCTTGATTACAGTGGATACCAAAGACCCACGTAAGGCTTGGATGACTCCTTTTATTTACTTTAAGCATTGCTTTGAGTATGAGGTTGGTCAAAGTAGTGCTGGTGGTGGAAGAGCAAAGAACTTAAGCCTCTCCACATGAAATGTTGCTTCATTTTCCGGCTACTTCCTACTCAGGGAAATATTGTTTGCAGATGGTGCAGTCACAAAACAGTCATAAACCACCCCATCATTATCCAGATGGATTTACTGCTGCAGAGAAATCTTTGCTATCTTGCTTTGGGAATGAGGTTCGCTCTCCCCACTGACATGTGGAATGGTTCTGCTCAAAACCCATCCAGTGGCAAGATGTAAATACTCAACATCTGTAACCCTGACAGACGGCTTTGCTGTTGTTTTGTTGAAATCCCATCCTGGGCTTGGCAAGGTGGACAGAAGTGCCTGGTCAGATATGGAGGGGCTTCATTCCTTGCAGGAAAAGCAGTTGCCATGGCAGAGAGCAGCTTGGATGTGAGGTATGTCACCTCCATCCCATCAGACCTCTGGGAAGAGATGGAATTTCAGAAGGGAAGGGAAGATGAGTGGCTGCCTGCTGCAGATCCCTGCCTGTGGCTTCGTTGCTTCCCTGCTGGCATGAGTTGGAGGAAAATCCCAGGGGTGACTGAAGAACTTGGAAGAAATAATAGAGGATATGGATTGTAATACCACGAGACAGACCAGAGCTCCCTGGAAATCCTGGGAAAGGGCCCCCTCCATCTCACAGTGTGGCCGTGCCTGAAGGATGCCAGCACCTGGCTGTGGCTTCCCTCGAGGACATCTATGAGGATAATCATTTTTGGGCTCCCAACAGCCTGCTTTGAAAGCTGGGGCAGGTCCAAAAGATGTCTCACAGGTGAGATGAATTCCTTTCCTGGCCACTGTAGTGGAGGAAACCAAAATTGTCCCAGAGCACACTGACTCCCAAAGGGCAATCCTCTCTTCCACACAAAGCAGGGGTCAGGCAAGCAGCAGTGCTGCAGGGTTAGAGCTCCAGGCTGGGTCCTGTGTCTCCAGCAGGTTATTTCTGAGCCTCCCAGGTCTCCCTGCCTCTCCTACCTTTCCAAACTTTCTCGACTGGCAGCAGTGCATTTGAAACAGCATCCATGGAAATTTATGGTCTTGCTTTGCTGCCCACACTTGGATGACAGCTGGCTCTGGCTGGAGCTTACCCACTGCTCTTTCAGTCTAGTGACCTGCACTTAAGCATATTTCATTTATTAAAATTAGGTGAAACATAACTCCTTTCACAAACCATCATTGATTTTGTTAACGATTTCATCTTTTCTGAAAGCGATTCTGAAATATTTTTCTTTAATTCAGCTTTTCATTAATTTTTTTTCTTTTTTTTTTTTTAATTTTTTTTAGAGAATACTGCCCGGTTATTTATGTGTGCGCAGACCATATTTGTGTGGGTTTGGTGCTGATCAGCTGCGTGTGTGTTTACAATAGCTCTTGTGTTATCCCAGCCGGCAGCCTGAAAACACTTCCAAATTATTCCACATCAGAAGCGGAGAGGGTTTGGATAGACTCCTAGGGGGAAAGTCTTGAAATGGTGCCCAAACCTCAGTCCCAGTGCTGTAAGTCAGGCACGTGGCTGATATTTTATCCACCCCCAGCTTGGACCTTCACGGGCTGTTTTGTTTGTGGAGGAAACGGGAACTTGGGAGCGATTTCAACCTGCGATTTCTCGGAGATGGGCTTTGTCCTTCCCTTCATCCGGCTCTCTGTCCCTGTTCTCTTAAGAAATGATGGAAAACAAGGGCACAGAAGCATGAGGGGCCAGGCTGGACTGAAACAAAGCCCTGGGTGGGACCTGACCTGGCTCATGATTCTTTGGAGAGGGGCTGGGTTTGTGGACTAAACACTTGGGGGACTGTGTGAGGATGAGCACCAGGAGTTTAGGGTCACTAGGGTTTGTTTGGTGTTTGCTGCTAACCCCAGAGTAGGCTGGGAAGTTGGGACCTAAATGGTGCTGTAATAAAAACCTGGAAGTACTCCAGTAAGTCCTAAACCAGTGTGAGTTGGAAGGGACCTGAAAGACCATCTCTTGCAGGGACACCTTCCACTAAACCAGGTTGCTCAATGTGGAAATAAAAAAGGAATATTGTCTCAAAACCAAATTCCTACAATGTGAGTTCAGTTCTAGAATTATTTGCTTTTTAGCTGGACTAAATATGACATTGTTTTCCAAATATGTTGGCATTACTGTGGCTTGGAAACTCAGTGACTGAGCCAGCCCTGGTCTTGGACCTTCATTTACTCATATAATAGTACACTTTGCTATTGGAGTAAAGATCACTGTTTAAAAATGTAATTTAAAGCTGGCACGCACGTTGATTTAGGAATGCAAAGTGATTTTGTTATTATCTCATCTCAAAACCTTTTCCTTGATCATCTGCAACTCTGTATTGCAAAATGCATTACAGAAACACAGCTGTTGTGTCTTATAATGTGAGGTAAGACATTCCACGGTGGTTGTTTGTCTCAAAACAAATTTAAAAATCCAGAGCACTGTGGCTGCCTCATCCCTGGAAGTGTCCAAGGCCAGGCTGGACGGGGCTTGGGAGCAACCTGGGCTGGTGGAGGGTCCCAACCCCATGGCAGGGGGTGGGACTGGATGGGCTTTAAGGTCCCTCCCAGTCCAAACCAGTCTGGGACTCTGTGACTAAGAGAGGTCTCTCTGTCACAGAGTTTGGTAACTCCTTGAGTTGAACACCTTACAGAGGTTGTGCTCTGGGGCTGAGAGAGGGACCTAAACTCTTTCTCCTTAAGGTGGTGCAGCAGTTCAGGAATCTGTGCATGATGGTGATCCAAATCTTTGACTCCAGGATTTGGAGCTTTCAGGCTTATTTTTACCTCTGCAGCTTCATAAGAGAAATTCAGGGGATCTGGTAATACTGAGGGACCTTACAGAGAAGAGCAATAATCGCTCTGGAACCTGGGCCAGTCCGTTCCCTCATTAGGGCAAGGAAGCTTTTATCTCTCCTGCAGTAATGATGCATTTTTAAAGCGTTTCACACCTACTTTCAGTCCCAGTAAAGACCATGAAACTTCTTTGGCTGTGGCCACATGGTATCTGTTGTTAAACAGACTGTTAAAATTAATCAAACCAGGTTAAGCAGCCAAAATTACCACTTGCCATCGCTGGCCCGAGTCTGCTCCCTCAGAGACAGCCCCGTAAGAGGCTGAATGCTGATTAAATGCTTCTCTGCCAAGTGCAGTCCAAAACATTTTGGCAAGAACTGCCTGTACAAAGCTCAGGGAAAAAAAAAAAAATGTACAGGATGTAAAAGGCTCAGTGTGTCAGCCTGCTTGAATGCAAACCAACCCCTGCCACAAACCCCTGCATTAGCAAACCTCCCATTTGCCTGATGAGAGCTTCTGTGCCCTGGCCCCAAATTTCCGTGCTCCATCCCCAGGGTGTTATGTCGTGAGTTCATTATTGCTGCTGGCTGTAATTCTCACTCCAATCCACGGTGCTATCAGCAAAAGGCATTTAAAAAACAACAAAAAAAATTAGTAATAGGCTTCATTTTTTCTCACAGTTCAAGCTGGAGGCTTAAATTCTTCTTTGGAGGAAGTCCTGCTGCATCCAGGGCAGGAAGGAAGGGAAGGAATCTCAGCCCACGTGCCTTCAAGTGCACTTGTTGGCAGTGGAGGGCAGGAGGACAAGGAGCTTGTGAACTGTCCCCCTGGGCTACTTAAACAGAAGCCTCTGGACCACTTCTAGAAGGTCTGTTTGACCCCTGGGCAGGCTGGATCCTTGAGTCAAAAGGTGCTGCCCTGTGCCACCTGAGCATGGGAAGGTGTAGATTGGATATTAGGGAAGATTCCTTCAGGGAAAGAGTGGTCTGGCACTGGCACAGGCTGCCCAGGGCAGTGGCTCACTGTCCCTGAAAGTGTTAAAAAAATGTGTGGGTGAGGCCCTCAAGAACCTAGTGTTGGTGCTGGGTTGATGTTGGGCCTGATGATCATAAAGTTCTTTCCCAACCATAACGATTCCATGATTCTGGGCATTGCCCCTTTCCACCTCTCCTTTCCCCTCATCTTCTCTGAGGCTGGCTTGGCACATCCATTCCTCTCCCCCTCTCTGAAAACACGTCAGCAAGTCAGAAGGCAGCGATCACGCCCATCCACAGCGATGGAATTTAATCTCCTGGTACTTACAGATAGAAAAATCACAACGCTGGCAACGTTTTCACTTGAGCAGAAGGGCATTCCTGCCAAGACTTGGATTGTCTTGGCTGAGTAAGCAAAGTGCAGTCAGGATCACAGGACGCTGAGCTGGAAATCTGTGGGGGGCCAGATCCTGTGGATGGAGAGGGTGGTTGCAGTGCCACTGACTTCAGCAAAGCTCTGGTTTGTGTCAGCTGGGATCCTGAGGAGCTCTGCTGGGTGTTACTGCCTTTCAAAACGCAGCAGATGATGTCTAAAACCTGCTTAACGTCATGTGCAGTTCCCCTGCACTGGCTCTGGGTAGTCTGGCCCCTCAGCCCAAATGACATCTGGTGTCAGTAGTTGCTTTTGACTGTTTTGTGGTTTTCTTAAAAGGCAAATAACTTCCATGCAGGGCTAATGGAGGAGCTCCCATCTCAGCTGCTGGGTGTGTGCCAAAGAAATAGCACGAAACACAAGAGTGGTCACAGACTATGGAGCTGCACCTCCTACAAGACTTGGAATTTTGCATCTGTGGTGATTTTCTTTTCTTTTTTTTTTTTTTTTTTTTTTCCCCCCTAGAATCACAGAATCGACAGGGTTGGAAAAGACCTCCAAGATCATCAAGTCCAGCCCTTGATCCAACTCTGCCGTGGTTCCCAGCCCATGGCACTGATGCCACATCCAGTCTCACCTTAAACACCTTCAGGGATGGTGACTCCACCCCCTCCCTGGGCAGCCCATTCTGGCGTCTGATCCCTCTCTCTGTAAAAAATTTCTTCCTAATATCCAACCTAAAGGTGAGGGGTCTCCATCCTCTGACTGGAATTCTTTAGCTTGGAAAATTAATTTGAAAAATCCCTTCAAGAGCATTGTTGGGAGTCATCCTAAATAAAATAGGGCTGGCTTGGCATGAAGGTGAGTGATGAGTTTCACATGGGGCTTTTCCTCCTTTTCACTGCTCTGGTGTCGCTGTCCTGGCTGGGAAGTTGCTGTGGTTGTAGGGGAAAGGCTTTAAGGAAAAGTGAGGGAAAAAAAAAGGAAAAGGATGGAAGCAGTTCCTCTGTAGGTGTCACTTGGTAGAAGAACGTGGAAAACCCTGCCCCTGACAGCCAGTATGGACCCTGCTTAAAGAAAAATATCTCTCTGCTCAGCAAATTTGGACAAGGACCTGGAGTGACAGGATAAGGGGGAATGGCTTCCCACTGTCAGGGGGCAGGATTAGAAGGGATATTGGGAAGAAATCCTTCTCTGCGAGGGTGGGCAGGCCCTGGCACAGGTTGCCCAGAGAAGCTGTGGCTGCCCCTGGATCCCTGGAAGTGTCCAAGGCCAGGTTGGAAGGGGCTTGGAGCAACCTGGGCTGGTGGAAGGTGTCCCTGCCCATGGCAGGGTTTTGGAACAAGATGAGCTTTAAGGTCCCTTCCAACCCTTTTAAATTCCCTGAGAGCCTATCCTAACCTTTTGTCTGTTCTGTTTGATCTCAGGACATCTGAAGGCCCAGTTTTCCCCTGCCATCATCTTTTGGCAGGAAAAGGCAGTGTTGGAGCCCAAGGATGCCCTTCCATGATGGGGCCACCCAGCAGGTCCCTGCAGCTGGAAGAGCCAGGGCAGCACTTGGGTCTCTGCCCACTTGGCACTGCCCTCCCCAAACCCAGAGCTCGTTGTTGGCTGTGCAGGGGTCTGGGGGTTGGCTCCCAAAGCCTGCATGCCAACCCAGGGGACCTGGCCAGCAATTCCTGGCAGTTCCCGAGGCTGATTTGCATTTCTTTTCGTCCCACCAGCCCACCTTAACGAGCAGTTCTGCCGCGCCTTTGACTTCTCTCCAGGCTGCCCGATTTTGGGAGGCTGCAAAGAGACAGAAAGTCTGCAAAGTTTGCTGAAGAGGAAAACACTGAATAAAACCCCAAACCAGTGCGTTTTCTGTGGTGCTCTGGAAGTGCTCCCAGTGTTCCCTGGCGCGAACAAGTGAGGGTGGGTTTGCAAACCCTGTGGCACCTGATGCCATGTTCCCTTCTAACTCCTGATTTTACTGATACAGCTTCAGTCCAGGCTGAATATCCAACAGCAGAGCCATTGCCTTGTAAATAGAGTGGTAATTCATGTGTTCCAGCTCTCTGCAGCTGAATTTAGGGAGTTATTCAGCAAGGGCTCTGCTCTGCAATCCCATGGCATGGCTGTGACCTGCACTTGGGGAACTCCCCAGAGGAGGAAGAGGTAAATAGAGACAGAACAGGTACTTGGTAACAGATATCCTGATTTTTCAGATAAATGCCAGTTCTCTCTTTGTCTTCCAAGCCCTGTCTCGCTATTGTATATCCTTCAGAGCTCACTTTGCTGGTTGCCTGTCATTACATCTGTTTTATGGTGTTGTTTTTATCTGTTAAAAATAGGGGGGTTTAAAAGCAAAGTTTCTTCTGCTGCGCTTCGCCTTAGAAAAGAACTTGTTGCCGAGTGTTTGAAACTCTGTGTCAATCACCAGTATTTCCTACGTATGAAATGGAGAATAATTTGAATTCAAATGTGGCTTCAAAACTTGGAGTTTTGGATTTTTCCCCCCGGGGTTGAAATAGATATAATTTTCAGAGTCTCTTTTGTATGTATCAACGTCAAAATTAATTGTAACTACAGTCATTTTTTTCTTTAAGTAGAAAGTTGAAATTATTGATAATGAGACTTTCGGACAACTTGACTTGAAAAGCTGATGCTTTGAAAGCTGCGAAATGATTGAGAAATGCTGTCAATTTTTTTTTTTTTTTCAGATGCTTAGTTATAAAAAATAATCGTGATTCTGGAAGGGGCTTATTTATCCACGCTTCACATCGTTTTTTTCCTACTAGTGCATTGTACTTCCAGTGGTGATGGAAACCCATCCCAGAGCTCTTTTCCTGGACCTTGTTCCGTATGGGACTTGCTCTTGGAAGTGCTGTCACATGTAACCAAAGCCCATGGCTCTTATAACTCACTTGGCATGGGCCAGCCTTGCATTTCCTAAGCAGGCTTAGCCCATACTAGTTTAAAAGCTTAAAAGGCAAACAAAGAGGATTAGACCAAACTAGTTCCAGAGCACATGTTGTACATACTAATGTCCTGTTGAAACAGGAGAAGGCTGGAAAAAAAAAAAAAAAGCCTGCCCCTGCTTTAATGAGGATGCAGGCTTGCTTCCTGAATCCCTGCTTGCTTTGCCAATCAGATAGAGGGTATTCTGCATCACTAAAGGAGCCAAGCTAATGAGATTAGGGTTTATCACTTCAAAAAAATAAAACTGTACCACTGGAAGAATAAGATTTTTATAGGAATTGTGCTAAAATCTTGGTATGGTCGCTGGGCTCACCTTCTGGGGCTGTTTAGGGGAAAGCACTGAGCCTTGCAAGTGTTTCCACACAGATGACTCTGCATTTCCAAGCAAAGAAAGCCCTGAGGCACTTTATTTCCTGAGTTTCATCTCAGCTAAGCAGTAGCCTGAGCAAAGTTGGTCAGATTTCAAATGTGTGCCATGTCACAGGTCTGGTTTTGACCCAGCTGCTTTCACCGTGCAATCTGCATTTTCCCCAAATGCTGCCACCTCAGTGCACTGCCAGGCACGGGGAATGGAACAGGCTGGCTGGAGGCAGAGGAGAAACCCTCTGGAGCAGTCATCTTCGGGAAGAAAACCTTCCCAGTGTTCGTCTTCCAGAAGAAAACCTCTCCCGAAGTGCTCCTGGGTGGAGGAGCTGTAAGAGCAGCTGTGGCATCCCCACCTCTGTCATCTCCCACCCTCCAGGCAGGGGCTGCCCCACTGTGTGGCAGCAGCACTGGGACCCCGGGCTGGTTTAAGGGATAGGAATTGCTTTTCCAGGTTTGTGTCTGTTTCCTGGTGGGTTTTAAAAGTAGTTTTACGGTGATGGCGCTTTATCATAGTCCCCTGTAAAATCCCCTCCTATGCAGAGCAAACTGTGCTGCTGGGGAGACAGAGATACACTGGAATCATGGGGGAATGCAGTGGGACCCACAGGGACCATCGAGTCCAACTTCTGGCCCTGCCCAGGACACCCCAACAATCCCACGCCATCCCTGAGGGTGTTGTCCAAACCCTCCTTGAGCTCTGGCAGCCTTGGGGCTGTGCCCACTGCCCTGGGGAGCCTGTTCAGTGCCAACCTCCCTCTGGGGGAAGAACCTTTCCCTGAGATCCAGCCTAACCTTCCCCTGACACAGCTCCAGGACTTCTCTCAGGTCCTGTCACTGCTCACAGAGAGCAGAAGTCAGTGCTGCCCCTCGTGAGGGAGGTGAGGGGCTGCCTCAGCAGCCCTGAAACTGCTGCCTCAGTGGGGAACAGCACATGAGGAGCCCCCAGGGTGGGCTCCACGTGTGAGGATTTAGCCCTCCCAGCTTGGTTTCCCTGTTGGCAGGCTAAAGGTCTGGCTTGTGGGGCTGGAGACACCGCAGCGAGCTGAACTTAAACCTCTAGCGCCTTTCAACTCTTCTCTCCCCCTGTTGTGCTTCTCACCAGCAGGAAGAACGTTTGCAAGAGGGCACTGGGCAGAAGGTGGATTGTCTGAGCTCTGACACAGGCCGTGTGGAAGCTGGGCTGGCTCCCAGGACCACAAAATCAGGAGTCCCACCATCACCCCAGACTCCTCGCTGGGCCCGCAGGACACGCGGCTTGCAGTGAAATTCCTGGTGTTTACGGACTTCTGACTCAGCTATTTTTGGAAAAAGTCAGCTGTGGCTTGGCACCCTGCCCATTCACCGCTCCTGGAGCGTGGGTAATTCACTCTGTTTGGGGAGTTCAAGGGCTTCCCCCTCATTCATCCAATTTTTCCCTAGAGAACCTTGTCCCGCTCTTGGGGCTAACGGTGGTGCCGGTTTTCCATCGGGGAGCCAGTAGTAATCCCCCCTTCTTGCTTTATCCAAACAAACACGGTGTGTCACATTCCTCCTGTCTGCTGTTCTAGTGGAGAAGTCCCAGGAAAGCCAAAGTGTGACGTGAAAAGAAGCAAGACAGGAGGGAGGGGAAAGGCTGGAGGGTCTTGTGCTTGGGGAAGAGCATAACAGTTCTGGGGCAAATACCTGGTGGTGTCAGTCCTGCTGCTCCCTTGGGTGGCACTTCTGAGTGCAAGTGGTCTAGCGAAGCCCTTGGAGATTCCTTTTGGGGTTCAGTGTTACTTCAAATAATTTCATTTAATTTTATTTAATTTGCAGTGTGTGCTAAAGCTGAGCCATGAAGCCCCAGGAGTGAGCTTCCTCTTGGGGGACTACCCTACTCTCCCCACCCTTAGGGCACAGCCAGTGTTTAAAATCTCAGAATTTTAAATGTGAATGTGTGGGGGTTCTTCCCTTTCAGTTCGCAGCTTTTCAAGAGGCAGTTTCAAAAGATTTGTTCCCTCCTTCTTTAACAGAGGAAACCAGGCTTCTCACCTACAACTCAAGAACAGGTTTTAAGGCACGGGTATCAAAGCAGAGCTTTGAATTGAAGGATTTTGCTCTCAGCTCTCCTCCCCCTCTCTCCCATCCTCGTTAGGATGTTCAGATGTGGTATTTGGGATTTCTCAGCTGTCCGTGCTTTTATCCTCGCCAGCCTTACCCTAAGTACCATCATCCTGCTCGAGCTCTGCTGGCTTTCGGCTCCCTGGGATCTGTGAGATGGGAACGGGATTTGAGGTGATTAAACATTGGGGGGGAGCTGCTAAAACCAAATGTCAGCTAGTGGGAAGCAGATTGGGCTGGAGCATCTTCCTGTCTGCTCCACAGGCACCTGCAGCAGTTGGACCATCTATGCAACCCCCATCCCGAGGGCTGACGTTGACCTCCAGCCCTTCCACCCCTCCATCCCGAGGAAGGGGAGGTGGCAGGGGGCCTGTCAGGGCAGGATTTGCCTTCGGCATCAATAACTCCTCTGATGGCCTATTTACACTTTCATCTCCCGGCCGTTCCTGCTGATTTATGGGATTTGCGGCGCTGGGCGATTCGGCAGCTGCAGGGCGGGGAGGAGATGAGAGGCAGGAACCTCCCCGGCTTCCGTGGAGACATCTCCTCCAGTAATAAATCTGGGATGGAGGAAAACCACCTCTGATCCTCTGTGTGAGCTCCGCTGTGCTGGGCAGGGACCGAACACCCGGACGAGGCTCTCCAAAAGCAGATGTTGCCTCTGCTGCTTTCCCCTGTGGTTTTCTTTTTTTGTTTTTTTTTTTTTTTTTTGGGATGCCGGAGACTCTGGGATCTCTGAGCATGTTCAGCTGTCAGCAGCTCTCCCCAGACACCATCCTCCCTCCATCACACATGAGCACTTGCATGTAGAGCTCCCCAGGCATGGGTTGGAGTTTAGGGCGGACTGGCTGGTGTGTCCTGCTGTCACTCGAGGGGGATTGGCAAGGCTGGAGAACACCTCACCCTCTCCTCCTACAGCATGAGGTGCCTTGCCTGACAGCTAATCTATTTTAATTATGTAAATGAAGCAGGAGAACAGCAGTAATGGCCTGTAATGGAGACACACACACCGGCAGAGCAGGGCAGAGCTTAATACCAAACAAATCAACTGGGACAATCCCCAGTCCATTTTATCTGAAATACCTATCAGACACCCCCTAAATTTGCTGAAATAGTCAAGGAATGAACCTTGTTTTGCAAGGAAATGCCTTTTTTCCCTCTAATTTGAAAGGTCTTCTCCTGTCCATGGCTTTCCCCATCAGATTACCAATTTAGTTTCCCAAAGGAATTGCAAGCTGCGTAGCAAAATCTCTACTTAAGGCAGCAGATAAACAAATGAAATATGCAAGGTGTTTGAATTTGCAATGGGTTATACTATGGTGCAGTAAAAACAGAGGTTTTGGGAGGTTTGTTTGATTTTTGGTGTTTTTGTTTTGGGGGTTTTTTTGGGGGGGAGCAGGATGGGGGGTGTTTGAGAATTTTTATTGAGGGTGCAATCTGCTTTCTGGCATCTAAACTGCAATGTAAAAGGTTTGCTTTCCCTGCTTTCCACTGTTATAGGTCTCTAATCATCCAGGGTGGGAGGTTCAGCTTCTCATCCTATTTCCTGACACTTTCTCATGTTTTTTTTCCAGTTCTTTTGTACAAGTAATGAGTTGTTTGGTTGTTTGTTTGTTTTCCAGTGGAAAAGCACTTTTGCCCCAATGTGAGGTGGATGTTTCAAGCAGGACCACTCTGATGAGGTTCATGGGGAGGGCTCACTCTCCTCCAGCAAGAAATTGCAGTGCTGTTGGTGACAAGAGGTTTGGTTTCATCTGAAACCACCTGGTTGAAATATCCTGGAACTGGCGTGTGGGGTTCTATAGGGTCCAGGCCTGTGCTTGGCAGCATGGGTGCTGTGGTTGGGCAGCAGGTCGATAACATGTTGAGCTGGGGGCTCTCTCTGCTTTCCTTGAGCCAGCAGCTCAAGGTGTGGCTTCAGGGCGTAAGTTGGAGTTCAGACTGAAGCAACCAACAGGAGTTAATGCCCTGCTGGTTTCTAGTTCCAGAGTGCCCACAGTCTATTAACTTCTGGGGAAAAAAAGAGGTGATTTGCAATGAAGAACAGTGGTGTGATCTCACCTGAGCCCCACCTGGGGAGCTGTGTCCCGTCTCCTCGTGATGCCACGAGGCAGACACGGCCCATCCATCACTCTGAGCTATGAGTCCAAGCCTTCTAATTAGGGAATATAACCGGAGGTTTGGAGCTTAAACCGGTTCTGACCTGTATTTTTTAATTAAGGCATTTTTTAATACAAACCCTTGCTCCAGGTCTTCTGGTAATGCTAAGCTGGACAAAATGCCTAACCTTGTTAACCCTAGCTTGTTACTGCTGCACTTTAATGCCAGTCTTAAAGAAACATTGTCCCCCAAAATTAGACACCGGATAATCACAGAATCACGAAGTGGTTTGGGTTGGAAGGGATCTTAAAGCTCATCTCATCCCACCCCCCTTTCATGGGCAGGGACACCTTCCACTAGACCAGGTTGCTCCAAGCCCCATCCTACCTGTCCTTGAAGTACCTTCAGATACTCTTTAGGATCCTTGTTTTCAGCTGGATGGTGGCCACTGAGCCCCCTTGGATCTTGCAGAGCAGAGATTTTTGATAAGTGTAAGGGCTCTGTGGAGGAGAGCCTTGTTCCTCTCAGCAGATGGAACAACTGATGAAGTCAGGGGATTAAAGCACAAAAACCAAGCACCGTGCAGTTTTATAAGAACATTTTTATGGGTTTTTGCTTATCCTGTATTGTTCTGACATAGCAATTTTACACTGAGAATCGCAGGCAGAAATGCTAATTCAGTGTTTTTATATAGGGGGAAACAGCCTGCTAAGTGCATTCCTTCACTCAGTGCAGAAACAAAACTCTTGAAAAGCACACAGAGTGCCCTGTAGAGCTTGGCTCTTCTATCTGGGATAGTTAAAATATTTTCAGGAGAGGAAGAAAGGTTGCTGGGTGCTTTGTTTGCCTGTTTCTGGGTGAAGACCTTCTGAAGGTGGGAAAACAACCAGCTTTCATCTGTCAGGCAGAAAGGTGCTCTGCAGTGCAACCCCTGGGCATGGTTTGAGCTGGGATTTCCTTGTGGAGCCATCCTGGAGCCAGTGACTATATATATATGTATATCTCCATAGGTTTTTTCCTGTTTACCCTTTCTGCACTAGGAGAGTAAGTCTGAGAAAAATCTTCCTCAACATCTCAGATGCACTAAAAAGAAATTGAGGAATGGAAAGAACAAACAGTTTGACTGAAAGAGGCTCAAACCCCCAGATCATTTCAAGCATTCAAACCCCCAGTGTTTCAAGCATTCCTGGCTCAATTTACCACCTATTTGATGGGGGGGGGGGGGGGGAGTGTTTACAACACATTCTCTGCATTCCTTTACCAGAAGGGCTGTAAAATCGGGGTATTTTTTTCCCCCCCTATATGTGATGCAGGGAATGACTCACATCTGGAAAATTTATCTTGCACTGAGCTCTTACAGTGAGTTACCTCAAGGTTACCCGCAAGGCTGCCCTGGGTGTGCCAGCTTGTGTGCTTGGGGTTAGTTTGAGTCATGGTTGTAGCAGAAATGCAGAGATATGGGCTTAGATGGAGGATCCACAGGCTCTGGTGGAGGAGAACTGAGCAAATCAACATTGTGTTGTGCCAAGGTGGGTGTTTCCTGTGATCGTGGTCGTCACAGCGAGAGTGGGAAGGAAAAACTTGATGTAGGGGTGTCCTCAGCACATCCCCACCCCTGGAAGTGTCCAGGGCCAGGTTGGACTTGGCTTAGAGCAACCTGGGCTAGTGGAAGGTGTCCCAGCCCATGTCAGGGGGTTGGGACAGGATGAGCTTTAAGGTCCCTTCCCACCCAAACCATTCTGGGATCCTGTGAGCCCAAGCAGGAGCAGACCCAGCCAGGAAGGCAGCTGTAAACTGAGGTCAAGGAAATCAGCATTAGGTTAAAGTTTTCTGAAGAAAAGAAGGGTTTAACCACTGAATTAGGTGGATCTTATGTGTTTTGCTCAGCTCTGTCTCGAGTTTATATCCATCACCCAGTGGCAGATTCCTCCTTAGCGCCCTTGGCTTTTGGGCTTGGTGGAGGAATTCCTGGGAGCAAAGCACAGCCTGTTCTAACACAGGAGGCCAGGCTCTGTGTTCCTAGTGATTTCTTCCTGCTTTCAAAGCTTCTGCTTAAATCTCTTTTTTTTTTTCCCACCAGCTGGAAGCCGAGCCCAGAGGGTGAAATTCCACATGATTCACCGATTCATTCCACCTTCATTCCGGTATGCCTCCTGACTGTCAGGTAGTAATCGGTGCAGAAAGGGGAATTTCTCCTTTCCCAAATACCTTCAAGACAGCAAGCCCCAGCTTCCCATCAAACCTGCTCCTGCAACAAACTCCTGCTCTTTCCATCTCGCGTGGAGTTGCTCCCTGATGATGTATGAGGGTGTCAGGACTCGTTCTGTCACGTCGGGTGGTGCAGCGGGATGAGAGAGCTAATGGGATGTGGCAGTAGTCGTTTGGAAATGGAAGGGAAAAAAAAAAAAGGTTCTCTGTGCACCAGAGAACACATCTGGTTTGTGGCATAATTCAAATTAACTTGGGGGAATTCGCTGCATCTCGTGTGTCTTCTGTGGTGACACACACCATAGAAATGAAGGCTTGGAAAGCTTTTGTGAAAGCTCAGCAGTCAGAGTGGTTTTAAATTGCCTTTTTTTTTTTTTTTTTTTAAGAAAAAAAAAAAGGGAAACTCTGTTGGCAATTTCCTACTCTTGACTGATTCTACATAATTTGTGCTTGCACTGATTGCAGTTTTATAAACAGGAACTCCAGTGCTGTGTATCTCTTTACCAAGATTTACATATCTAGCTTTTCATTTTTCTCCTGGATAAAATGTGAATTGCCCGTGTTTAATCCCTAAGGATGCAGCACAGAGATTATTTTGCAGGGAGAAGAAGTGTGAGGAGGCTGCTGCTGTGATGCGGTGTCATCTTCAAACCTGCTCCAGGTGACAGCCCCTGCTTGCAAAGCTCAGCATCCTCCTCTCCAAGGCAAAGGTGGATGGGATAAGGGTCTGGGGGGGGGGGTTAAGGAGAGGGTTTCACCCTCCAAATATATGTCTTGGTGCCAGCTGAACACACTGGGACAGTGCCAGGAAGCACTTTCCTGTGCTGAGGGTGGGCAGGCCCTGGCACAGGTTGCCCAGAGAAGCTGTGGCTGCCCCTGGATCCCTGGAAGTGTCCAAGGCCAGGTTGGATGGGGCTTGGAGCAACCTGGGCTGGTGGAAGGTGTCCCTGCCCATGGCAGGGGGTGGGACTGGCTGAGATTTAAGGTCCCTTCCAACCCAAACCATTCTGGCATTCTAATCAGCTATGGACAGCAAACTCCACAGCTCAGGAGACAGGAAAAAAAAAACAACAGAGAGTGGGGGATCACCCTATTATTGCCTGGACTTTGAGGCCAAATGCAGCGTTTCCCTTTTTTTTGAGGGAATGGGTTATGTCTTCTAGCTGGTTTGATCAAGCTCTTAGGCTGCCCAACCCAGAACTTGGTTCTTGGGCAGGTTGTGTTTTGCTCTTTCTTTTCCTTCCTAATCCTTGCATTTACTGGCTGGTGGTTTTGGTAGCAACTGGCTGTTCTTGCCATCCTGGCTCCCAGGACTTGGGTAGTGGGATGGCAGCTGGAAGCAATCTAACAATGCAATCAATGCTTTTAAAGAAAAAAAAAAAGTTGAGGTTCCCCCTTTTTATCATCCTTGCTCTAATCCTGCACTCCCTGCTTATCTAGTGGTGGCTTCAGCACTTGTCAGAGGCTGATTTAACTGACTAACCTGGGAAAAAAAAAAGGGAGCCAACAAAAACACCAAATGATTTTATTTCTTTTCTTTCTGCTGGGTTTGTGAGTTAAAACAGCCCTGTGTGGCTGGGTGGGAAGCCCGTTTCTGGAGCCTGCTGCTGTTTGCGTGGCTGGCAGAAGTCCTGCTGGCTTCCAGAGGGTGAGGACCCAGGGCAGGACCTGTGGTGTGTTTCCTCTGGCTGCCCTAAAAAGGCAGGTTCTTCCCCCATGGCCTCTGCTTTAACTGAGACATCTCCAGCTCCACCTTGAGCTGCTCTGGAAAGAGATTTTATTTATTTATTTATTTACATTTAGCTAACGTGTCTGGGTGTTAAATAAACTGGGAAAGGTTGGTTTGCTGGGCTTGTGGTTTCTGGGCCAGGGGGAAAGGTGTCTGTGGGACACCCAGGGATAAGCAGGGCTGGATGGGAGCAGCAGGGAAAGGGTGTGTAAATTGGTGGCAGGTGGATCTGAGCAGAAAAGGGGCCCTGCTCCCCACGTGGGTGACTGCGCCAGGAGGGTTCCCCTCCTCCCAGGGAAAAAAAAAAAAGAGCAGGAAAATCAACAGGGAACAAACAGGGCTTGTTTTCCTGAGGGCCTTTCCTGGATGGAGTATTTCAGCTTCACCTTCCTCCTGATGGCTGTGGAAAGTGAGTTCAGCAGTCTCCCAGGGCTTGGCTATTCAAGTTTTCCAAGGGAAAAACTTTGCTTTTTCAGGACTACTTTCCTCCTTAAACAAAAGGCATATTGTCCAGGGAAGGATTTTGATTTTATGCTTCTTAAGTCGGGCAACTTCTTCCTGCAGAGGCTTTTCTAGCTGGGTTTCACAGCGAGTTTGCTGTCCCCACCTCTCTGGGGCTGCTTGGCAGTGTCCCTGAGCACAGACCCCTGCAGTGAGCTACACCCTGGTCCTTCATGTTAGTCTGGCTCACTTAGGAGAGCAAACAAGCTACGGAATCCACCCTGCCCCTGGTGCATGGATTTGATGCCAAGGACTCATGGCACGTCCCAGTGTGTCGTGGGATTATTTATCTGGGCTGCCTGGGCTCTTATGAAGACCTATCCAAAGGTGCTGGGCAACAACCAGCCTTGGAGACAGAATGGTTGTGACAGCAACGACTGGGTTTGTCCAGTTCATCCTCTGGTCTGTGCTGTTTTAGTGCACAGACTGTTTAACCCAGTGTGACTTCCTTGTGATGGATCTCTGGGACTAAAGGGAAGATGGGCTGAGGCTGGGATCAAGAGTCAGCTGGGAAAAAAAGGAGTATTATAAGTAGATACAGTGTTGTGGGGATAAAAAACCCCCAAACTACATCTTGCTCCCATCATATGCCTCCAGCCGGCCTAGAACAGCAAGAGGAACCCAAACTCCCGTCAAAGTGCTAAAATGAAAGGAAGGAGGCCTCTTTTCCTTTATTCCTGGGACAATGGCACGCATTTGTCATTCTGCAGAAGCCCTGTATGAGTTAGGCTGCCAGAGATTTATGGGAGGAATTTGCTAGTCACGTGCAATTCCTGGTTGGGGTTGTGCAGCTCAGCCCCAGCAGGGATTTTGGAGCAGCCGTGCTGGTGTGCCTGAAGGGTGTGCCTCCACGTGGCTTGGCACCACCTTCCCAAAGGAATATCCCAGAGCAAGGGAAGATGGCTGATATCAATCTTTGGGCTTTGAAGTCAGGCTGTCGTGGCTTTCCCTTCTTGGGGTGCAACACGTACTCACTTTTTCTGATCTCTGCCTCTGGCTGATGGCCACCCACTTGTCCTGTCCTGCAGCACCAGAAGCCACCAGATGCTGGGGTGTTGCAGACTGTTGGTGCCCCTGTGGCTGCACGTGTCCCTGAGGGATGTGGGGGCAGCACTGTCTGCAGGGGGAAAGGCTTAGCCCGGGCCATGGAGACCCTCTCTCCATGTTCTGCCTCCTGGAGCTCTTTCAGAAAGCGTCCCAGCCCAGTTTCTGCTGTTCAAACAGCTGGTTCTCCCCTGCCTGCTCCTGGGGGGATGCTCTCCTGGCACTCAGCTGCAATACCACCTGGGACCTGCACGTTTCAGCCTTCCCCTGCTCCCAGCAGTGTGTCTGGTGCTGACAGGGCTCCTTTGCTGGAACACAGCTTTGCTTCCTCCCCCTCCTGGGATTTTATTCGTGCGTATATTTATCCTTTTCCTGCCCTTCCTCTGCTTTTCTAAACGTTTTGAGCCGCATTAAGTTTGATGATCTCAGATTCCCTCCGTAAGAGTATTAAAAAAACAGATTGCAGGAGTGAGGCATCTCCACTCATACTGAGATACAGCTGTGAAATGGTGAGGATGGAGGGAGAGAGATGCAGTGTCGGTGGTTAACCTTAGTTCTGGCCAGTTTTGTCATCCCCAACCCTTTAAATCAATGTGGCAGAGGAGCAGCACCTTGCCAGAGCTTTGCAGCCCCATCAGGCAGAAGCTGCAGGGGACGAGCACAGTCGGTGCCCCTCATCCATCCAAAATCAAGTGACTGCCCTGCCAAAGAGTGACCTCTCTGTGCAGTGTTGGTTTTGCACTCGTGACCCCGTTGGCTTCGCTGGGAGGCAGTGGGGGACAGATGTTTGGGATCTCGTCCTGAGGGGAGGGAGGGGGAAGCTCTACTCTAAACAAAATCCTCCCTCGTGTCCTGTAGCTTCCTAAAGCTGCTCATTTGTGACCCGCAGATATTTATCTCTCCTCCTGTCTATGTGTTTGCACATTTATAAATGTATAGATACATATGTATATGGAGTGGTTTATTCTGTTAACCAGTGTGTCCCTGTTATTTCAACAATAACTGGGGCCAGAAAATGCATCATTATGAGAGAGCTCAGCCTGACAAGCATCATAATTTTTTGATGTCAAAACATTGGTGGATTCTCCGACGTTCTTGTAAGGACATCTGATGCAAACCATCCTTATTGCCTCACTGGTATGCTGGCCAGTTATCAAATTAATATACTTTGATTTTGTGCCTTTCAGGCCTTTGAACAGAGGCTGCAGGCCTGATTCCATTAGAACCACCAGGTGATTTTTGTAGGTACTGAAAGCTGGGCCAGCAGCTGGGTGGGAGAAGGTAGACACAGCTCAGTGATCTGCCTTTGGTGACTCTTGGGACCAGGCCAATTTCTCTAGTGGGTGTTGAGGCAAGTGTGTTGATTACAAGTAATCTAAATATTTTTGGGGTGTGTGTATTCAAATCTGTATGCAAATGAGAGTTGCTTGCCTCATCCAGTTTTTTTTTTTTTTTTTTCCTGCAAACAATTTTCCCCGTTTGTTTCGGTGTAAATCAGGAGTGTGTTCTCCAACGTTGATAAATTCTGGGCTCATATAACTCTGGTGGGGGAAAAATTTGGCTCTGTGTGTTTATAAACAGTGAGGGGAAAATATATATCTCTGCACACAGAGTTTACATTCCACGTGGGTTCTCTTGCCAGGGTGTCCAATAAAAGAAAAATATGTATTTATTGTCAAAAGGTGCTGGAAACATCTGGTTGGGTGGCACCATCCCCAAATCCCATGAGTGGGATCCAAAGGAGGTCAAGCACAAGGCAATTTGGGGGTCTAACAAGCTCTGTGATTAAGTAAAATCAATCAAAAGCAGGAAAACTGGGCCCCGGGGCTCTTGGCAGAAGACCTGGCGGTGGTTGAACTTAGTAATTAATTTGGAAGGTGTTTTGAGGCCTTTTTGTCATGCACAGTTGCCATCCCATGCGATTCTTAACTCGCTTGGAAGGATTTTTGGGAGGTTCCAAATAGTCTGAGGTTCAGGAAAATTATTTTAATCATTAAATATTGCTGTTGCCTGCTCTCCTGTGCCAGCATTTTACTGTTCTTTTACCAGGTGGCAGAGCAGTGATCAGAAAGTGGCTGGAGATGGGGAAAGAGAACTGTCTTGTCTATGAAAAGGAGGAGACAAACAAAAAGTGTGAGTAGTTGATGCATAGATCAGCTTTTGTGTCTCGGGCCAATGGTTCTGCAAGACCTTGCTGCGATTCTGGTGTGACAAGTCTCTTTTATTTATTTATTTATTTATTTATTTATTTTAACATACAGGTGGTACCCATACTGCACTGTAAAATGAGCCAGGTAACCTCTGATTTAGAGGGTGAAAGGCAGCCAGACAAATCCAAGTCTGTGCATAAAGCTCAAAGTTCTCTGTGGTCCAGTGCTGAAGTGCTCTTTTCAGTCGTAACAGGTATGGGACTGTGTAACAGGCTTTCCTGAATTACTTTGAGGGAAAAAGGGTGTTGGAAAGGCGTGGAGGAAGGACATATCATTTAAGCCCTACAGGGGATTTTTAGCACTTGGTGGTTGTGTAGGGACCGAATTCTCCAGCCTGTTCTTCCTTCCATTGCGTTTCTGCAGGGTCAAAAATATTTGAAGGGCGTGTGTGTGTGTGTGTATTCATCTTTCACCTCCACGGAGTATTTTTCCCTGTGATCCATAATTTTCCTCTTGCCTTTCCATGGCTCTTCACTGCGCATCACACTCTTCACTTGGCACAGGCGGACCCATCCCCGGAGACGCTTGATGGGAATCTGTTTGACGAGTGAATGAGGTGATTCTTCCTCCTTCTCCAGCACCCTCAGGTTGGTTTGTTCTTAATAACAAATGGGCTGGAGGGAAAGATGCTGCTCCGGTTGGTGCAGCCTTCCTTGTCCCCAGCTCCCCTCTAACAGCTTTGATAAACGAGCCTGGGTGCCGGTTCCGCCGGGATCGCTGACCTGACCACACTCTCCCCGTGAGGAACGAGGGCAACAGCGAGATTTAGGGGCAGTCACCAGTCTCATCATTCTTCCCACATTTCCCCCCTGTAGCTGCTAAACGTGCGTGGGGCGTGCTGCCGGTCGTGAACCCTGAAGGGTTGGTCCTCGGCTGCAGAGCTCCCTGAAGGAGGGATTTTTTCCGCTGCTAATCTTCCTGGCAAGGAGCGGGGCCTCGCTGAACGCAGTTGTTATTTTTATCCGTCACCAAATGCTCTTGCAGCTCGAGCTGGGTGGTCTCTGAGCCCGATTCACAAGGGCTGAGTCGGGGAGAGGAGAAGTTTTTGCGGTAACCGGGGAGGGACGTGCAGGTGTGGGACCGGCACTGCTGGAACGGTGCTGATGGGGAGCTGCAGCCACCCCTCACGGGGTTCAGCAGAGGTGTGAGCTGCACGGGGCTGTGCTCTGCATCTCTCCATGGCCACCTCTTCAAGGAATAGCTACACGGAGCTAACATTCCCAGCAGGATTGCTTCAGGTTGGCAGGTATTGTCAGGAACGGTGTGGCCTCTGAAAAAGCCATCTGAGGAGTGTTGGTTAAACCCACCTGTCAAGGGCAGGGCTGACCCAAGAGGTCTTCTGGACCTGGATTCTGAGTTTGATCCCCTCAGCCTTCCCTTCTGGACCTTTTGGTCCAGAAGGGAAGGCTGAGGGGATCGAACTCAGGGTGTGGTCTTTGATTCAAACAACACCAAGGATTTCTGAGATCCCACCACGGGCCCTCCTGGTGGCTCTTTTGCCTGCACTAGGGTTCTGCGTGGTCAGAACAGTGACCCCGTGGTCTGGTGACCACTGGGGAGGGCCAGCAGCAAGGGCATTGCTGGAGTGAGTTTGGGAGCCTTTTGCAGCAGAGAGCCCAGAGCTGTCATCGCCTGGACACACTTGGAGGGCTTCCACTTCCCAAATCGTTTATTTAAAGCAAAATCAAGAGGGTGGTGGGGTGGAAATTATCTTCAGCGAGGGATTGCTTTTCCCCCAACCTTTTTTTCCCTGCTAGTGAAAGGAGTTCACAAACAACTGATTAAGTTTTGCCTCATCCCATGGCAGCTGTAAATGGTAATAGATTTATTTCCTTCTTCAGTTTGGAAATCTCGGCTAGTCTTCACCAATCAGGAGGTGCAGGCAGTTAATGGAACATGTAAGTGAAAAAGAAGGGAAAAATAAAATCTCCATGCGCATGGGGAGTTGCAGAATCCCCTGTACACTGGGACAGTGGCAACAGGTTGGAAAACTCCCTCTGGTTGTTTCCGTGGATGGATGCAGCCGCTATCACTGGCTTGGCCCAAGAGCCATGGGCAGCAGAAGCCCATTTGCTGGTGGTTTCATCTTAGGGGTGTTTCCTTTGTCTGAGGTGGGACAGCCCACCCTGCTGACGTGCTTGAGTTTGACCCGGTTGAGTCTCACATCCCATCGTGGGATGAAGGCCAGTTGGATGTTACGTTAGGATTTAAGTTGGAACTAGTTAGATCCTGCCTGTTCTTGGACTCGGTCCCTAATTTCTTTTGTGTGGTCTTCTCATGGGAAGGTCTGTTAAACCCTGGAGAAGATCAGCAGTTTGTCACAGGAACAGCCCGTGCTGTGGGTGATTGTGCAGTGCCAAAACAGCGCCGGTCTCCTCTTGCCCTTCCTCAGGTATGGCGAGGGCTTGTGGATGTTTCGCATCTCCACGTGTTCTCCCCCTGCAGCAGACACTGCTGGGACATCCAGCAGCTGCCGTCGTTCTGGAATGGAGGGTCTCCAAGTTGGACGTTTGCCCGTGGCTGGAGGGAGACCACCAGCTTGTTTGCTCGTGGAGCAACGAGCTGAGAGAGGCTTGCAGCCATCCCACAAGGCAGCATTTCTCTTTGGAGGCATCCAATTCCTTCTTTCCCCCCCGTTCTTCCATCCGCAGCCTCTGCCTTTTCCACGCCACAAAAGCCCAAAGCCCCCGAAATGAGCAAACATCCGGATCACTGCTGGGAGAGAGGCTTAGAGGGGTGAGGTGAGACATGGAAAGTCAGCTCTTCTGGATTAAGCTGGGGTGAGTTTTCCAGTTCTTCATGCGTAAAAATTGTTATTCTAAACAAATACTTTTCCCTCCTGCTTCCCATGTTATTTTCAATCTCTGCACCGGAAAAGGGGGAAAGAGGATTTGCGAGAAAAGCAAAATGATCTTGCTTTGGATTTAATTTCATTCCTTAAAAACTGGTTTGCTTTCTTGGTGGAAAACCAGGTATAAAATTAGTATGGAAGTGGGAAATATTCTCCCTAGCTACCAGGGATGCTTCAGGGGCAAAATGCTTTTGATGGAGCAGCCGCTGGGGACTGAAGGGTTGCCAAACCCATCCTATTCCTGGTGCTGAAGTCCCCAAATGTCCCGGTGTGCCAGGAGCTGTCGGACCTCGTGGATGCTGCCAAGTGCGTTGGTGCTGTGTTGTTCACCTTCCAGAGGTAACATTTTCAATTTCAGCTGTAGACCATTAAGAAGGAGACCCAAAATGGGGACACTGGGATATTTGCTGTCTATGGCATGGGATGTAAGGGAGATGATTATTTCCCCATCACCCTTTAAACCACAAAATGACCATCCCAGAGGCAGGTTTGACTCTTTCACCTCTTCCTCCCATGGCAGAAATTTCCAGCTTTACACTGTCCTGAAATAGTTTGTACCATCATTCCTGGCAGTGGTTATTCCCAGGTGCCACATCTCCCACTCCAGGAGGTGTTTGACTACTTTAGGGACTGCAGAGCAACCCTGAGGGGGTATCTGAATGACATCCTACAACTGACAGGATCACTGTCACCTTGAGGGAGCATTCCTGTGCCCAAACCAGATGGAAACGTGGCTGGAGCAGGGCCAGCAAAGGGAGGCAGAAAGGATGAGGAGCTTGGAAAGTCTTCCACGGGAGGAGGGGATTAAACAGATTAGGGATGTTTAATTTACTGGGTAGCACAGTAACGATGGGTTTTTGAAACAGTGAGTGATGCAGAGAAGGTCAGGAAACCACTGCTGTCTACCAGCTCATTTATTTTACAGGACACCTCATGCTACCTGAAGGAGGGGTGAAATATGAAATAATACTTCTATTAATATGTAATATTAAATGTGTAAAGTAGGAAATAAAAGAGGGTTTTCAAGCCTATGTCAGTCAGTGCTCCAGCTGGTTTTGAGTGATGATGTTGGGATGGATGGTGCCCAGGCCTTGGGAGGAGCACTCCTCCATGGTCCAAGAGGGACTGCAGAATAATCTCCTGCCTGCCCCACAAGGCAGCTGAAAAAAATTCCTTATGGATGTGGAAATTCTGCCACTACTTGATGAGTTTTTTAGGATTTAAGCCTGTCCTAAGACTGAGCTTTCAAAAGAAGGTTTAGATGCTTTGCGTGCCAGTCTGGTAGTTGGAACGTGGCGAACAACCCACTGGAAAAAGGACTGGCTGGGATTATGGAGACATGGTTTGCTCTGGAAGGTGTGTAGCACAACTTGCTGTGCGAGGCTCTAGTTCCAAAGAGACAAACGGGGTTAGGACAGACCTGTCACAGCACTACGGTGGCATCAGTGCTGATGATGAAAAATATTGCTTGCCCCGAGTCCCTCTCCAGCTCTCTGGGAAAACAAAACACTGAAGGACCCTTACCAAACCCAGAGCCAGTGGGATTGCCCACGGGTTTTAGGTGAGCTGTGGGGTGGGGAATCCCTCTTCTGTGAGGCTGGGACGCTCAGGCCACATTCCTCTCCTCAGGAAGGGCAAGGCAGCAGCGACATCAAAGGGCTTGGGTGAACATTTTTCAAGTGCAGAAACAGCTGCGAAAGCTTAGGCCGGGAAAGCTGATCGGAAAGTTGGGGGGCTGCTCCCTCCTGTTCTGCTGCTCAGCTGGGGGGGCTGGCTGGGATCACTGCCCTCCCCTGCAGCTGGCAGGGGAGGTGGTACCTTGCTCCCAGAGAGGGAGAGTCGTGGTTTTTGTCAGGTTTGTGTGTATTTGCCGAGATGCAAATGAGTGCAACACACAGCTGGCTTAAGCTGGTGCTAAAGAAAAATCGGAATTATTTGTAAACTGCGGTGCTAAGGCCATCCAGATCGAGTTGGACTCGAGCATGGTACAGCCTGTCACGGCGTGTCTTCTTACAAAAGCCAGACATAAATCATTTTGGTGAAGGTGTTTCACCCACCTGGTCCCATCGTTCCCGTGGAGTGGTTAATCTAAAAGTGGCAGTACATAATTCAACCTTGTTTTCTCTCCACCCATCAGAAAGCTTGGCTCTCTCCCTCCTCCCCATCAGTTTTGTCAGGTAGAACAGCAGGTTTGTCCACGTTGACTGACCAGCAGTTGGTTGTAGAATCATAAATTCTGCGTTTAGGCACGTGTTTGACGGGGATTTATTTTTTTCCTGCTTTATAACCCAGAAAGGCTTGTCTTTGCTCAGACGATGCTCAGAGCAAGGGATGGGTCTGGAACAACCTTGGTCTTGGGGGAGGTGTCCCTGCCCATGGCAGGGGGCTGGAACTGGATGGTCTTTAAGGTCCTTTCCAACCTAAACCATTCTCTGATGGTTCTATACACAGACCCAAGTCAGTCCTCTCAACAGTGCTCAGGATTTATTGTGGGGCAAGTGTTGGCTTTTGGTTTCTCTGTGTCAGTGTCCATCCATCATCAATATTAAAATATTAAATTGGATGAAAACACTCCCCCTTCTCATAGTTGTCCATGTTCTGTTTAAAAACAAGGATCATGTGCAAAGTGGTACTTGTTAGGGTGAAACTTAAAAAAAAATAAAACAAAAAAAGAAAAGAAAGAAATGTAACCAAGCCTTTGAAACCTCAAAGAAGTTGTGGGATTATTTTTGGCAGGAAATGAAAAAATTTCCTTTTCCTTGATATTCTTCTCTTTACTTTTTATTTTTTTTTAATTATTATTATTATTATCATTATTTTTCGTAAGACGATGTAATTTCCTGACTCTCCCTAATCTGAGCTGTGTAATCAAAAGGAAGGGAAGACAAACTGGGATAGCTCCTTCCTGTTTCCTTATTTCCAATCTTTATTTGAATGCACCAGAAGCTTTGCATGCCTTATCCTCCAGATATGACCAGAAGTATTATTTGGCAAAGGTCCTTGTTGCATAGATAGGGGCGGGGCATGGAGGGGAGGGGAGGTTGTTTGCAGACAGGGTATGAAAAATAGACCCCAAATTGGAGAGGAAGCTCCCAAGTGAATTTTCCTGTGTTTTACAGCACATTCCTATAATCCAAGTAGTGCTTTAGGTTTATTTTTTTTGCCATTGTGCTCTGGCTTATGTATTTGGGAGTATGGAACTAAGATCACTTACCCCCATTATCTGATTAATATGAATCCCAGAATGGTTTGGGTTGGAAGGGACCTTAAATCCCATCCAGTGCCACCCCCTGCTATGGGCAGGGACACCTTCCACTGTCCTAGGTTGCTCCAAGTCCCGTCCAACCTGGCCTTGGGCACTCCCAGGGATCCAGGGGCAGCCACAGCTTCTCTGGGCAACCTGTGCCAGGGCCTGCCCACCCTCCCAGGGAAGAATTTTCCCCTTATATCTAATTTAAGCTGACGCTCTTTTAGTTTGCCTCCATGGTTGGCTCTTCCCTTCCAGGCAAAATTCTGGGAGTAATTAAAACTTGCTCAGTGTGCAAATGGGAATGTTTTGCAGCTTGCAGACCAGCCTGGAACAGTAACAGCAGTCAGTGGAAGGGGAGCCAAGAGAATGCAGGAAACTCCCCCAAAACCAGCCTTCCAAAAGGGTGCAGAGCTATGTGCTTGAACTAGCCTCCCAAAAAGCTGTGGAAAACTGCCATGGTGTAGTCTGGTTGGGAATTGGGTTTCAGAAAGGCTCATGACTGCAGTCAAAAACAGCCCTAGACTTGAAGCTGACAGATTGTGCCAGCGGCGCTCGTGCTTCTTGGCTCGAAGGAGGACCTGCAGCCATTCTGCAAGCAGGAAAACGTTGGGAAAGCTGTCACTGTCACAGGAGTTTTTCAGCCACATCTGAAGCAGTGCCGTGAAACAGATCTGGTCTGGGTTCCTGCATCAGATGGGAGTCAGCTGATCCAGACTCAAGGCGTCTCATCCAAACCGCAGCACGGTTTTCAAGAGGGTTGGATTTCCAGCTCTGGTTTCAGTCCACTTATAATGGGAAAATGGCTTTTTTTTTTCTTTTCTTGGATGATCCCCAGGAATTCCTCTATCTCGCAAACTGCTGATTGCCAGATTTGTGCATAGCACAGGGCAGGGGTTTGGAAACCTGACATGCTTTCAGTTCCTGTGTAGGTTCTGCATAATCCAGTTGTTTCTGCCTTTGGCCGAGTCAAACTTACTGTGAGGGGAAAGTGGGGGAGATTACACTGTCTTTGAAAATACAAAGAAACTTGCATGTGAACAAAGCCTTCCTGCCCCCATCCCTGTTCAAGGCCAGGTTGGATAGGCCTTGGAGAAACATGGGATGGTGGAAGGTGTCCCTGCCCGTGGCAGGGGGCAGAACGAAATGAGCTTTTTAAGGTCCCTTCCAACCCAAACAATTTTGGGATTCTATGATTCTGTGACAGCCCATTTCTTATGAATTCCCAAAAAAGCCCTCTGCTCTCAAGCAGCATCCACAGCATCCATCCAAGGCCATAAGGACCTTTTAGTCAAACCCTGGTCTTCATTATCCTTTCTAGCCACAGAAATTTCCCCCTGCTGCAAGAGTTACGGTCTGATCTAAAGAAAAGAAAGTGTAACGCTCATGGAACTTCTTAACAATATGGTTTTTAAGCTCATTTACTGGGTGTTTCTATAGTATACAAAAAAGAGCAAATGCTCAAGAAGCCTTTGCTTTAATGCCCTTATGGTACCATGCTCCTGTCCCTGGAAAAAGCCAGCAGTAAATAATATGTGGACTCGATGATCCTGGAGGACTTTTCCAGTCTTAATGATTCCCTGATTCTGTGTTGCTCACTTAAGGGTATGGGTTTGGCTGATTTAAGCAGCATGTTCAGTATCAGCGGATGCTGCAGAAATACGTAAAATGGTTTGACTTGTAAAACTTCCAGGGCATGCTGAAAACTGTTCAGGGGTCTGCTAGAGGGAAATATAGGCTTCGAGCATGCACTGGGATTTTTTTTGCCCTTGTTTCTACAACAAATGGCAGCTTCTAATGAAAAATATTTGAGGCTCCTTGATATTTATTGTGGCCTTCTTGAAAGATCATTTTCAGGTCCTTTGAAAAAGCTGGGGAAAAAAGTTTCTGATTTAAACCACAGAACTGTTTAGGTGAGAAAAGCCCTCTAAGACCACTGAGTCCAACCATGGCCCCAGCACTGCCAAGGCCACCACTAAACCGTGTCCCCAAGTGCCACATCCACACGGCTTTTAAACACCCCCAGGGGTGGGGACTCCACCACCTCCCTGGGCAGCCCCTGCCAATGCCTTACCAACCTTTCCATGGAGAAATTTTTCCTGATGTCCAACCTGCCCCTCCCCTGGCACAACTGGAGGCCGTTTCCTCTCCTCCTGTCCCTGTTCCCTGGGAGCAGAGCCTGACACTCCCCCCCATCTCCCCCCTCCTGTCAGGGAGTTGCAGAGCCAGAAGGTCTCCCCTGAGCCTCCTTTTCTCCAGGCTGAGCCCCCCCAGCTCCCTCAGCTGCTCCTCCTGCTCCAGCCCCTTCCCTTCAATGTCTCTCTTGCTGTGAGGGCCCAGAACTGGACACAGGCTGTGGAAGGAAGCGGGTGGTGTTTTGTAATATTCTCCAATTCCACTAATATTTTTTCCTTTTTTTTTTTTTCCCCACTATTTTTCCATTTCCAGCCCCTCCTCTACTCCCTGTCCAGCCTCTTTCCCGCATGAGTCTCCACATACACCAGTCTGTCCCTTCAGGAAGAACCGGCACATCCTTCCACCCATCCCATTCTGGCGCTGGAAAACAAGAGATTGGTGAGATCCTTGCCCTTGCAAAGGGCAGTAGCTGGGCTGTGGCATCCCCATCCCACCAAAAGTATCTCCCAGGACAGCAAGCACCCGGGATTCACAGCATCCACAGGAGCTGCTCCCTCCATGGGGAGGGCTGAGAGCCTTCTCCAAGCCACAGGTCCGTGGAGGACTGGGGAAGGAGGTGAAATGCTTTCATAATGTGAGTGTAACTGGCTCCTGAGTCAGCTGCCCTGGGGGCTGGAGGCTGCTCCATCACTTGAGATCACTTGGCTCTGTGGTTGATGTGCTCTTCCAGACGGTTATCACTGCCTCAGGGCTGGTCCTTTGGGATTTGCTGTGTGTGTGCTTGCATGGCAGGGAGGATTAATTTTCCCTGCTGCAGGGGTCACTGGATGGGGCCAGGCAGCAGGTTTCCCAAGGAACAGGGTTCAGAAAGACGCAGGGACATCAGACACCCACCTCCAACATGAAAGCCAAGAGAAAAAAAAGTGCTTTATCCCCCAGACTGCTGCAAAAATTCCAATTTACAGAAATACATGGATGCCTTTTGGCCTTGCGGTGAACAAATGTATGATCTCATTGAAGGAAAACACTCCTTGAAGTGACTGTCCTGTGTTCCATTGTATCCTGTCCGAGGGTATTTCAGTCCCAGCAGGCAAGGATTTACTCCTAGGAGGCTCTTGACCCTAATTCAGCCAAGCATCAGGTTGTGCTCATGGCTTGCTCCCTTCTTAGCACCAAACTGAGCACTGGGAGGCCAACATTTGGGGCTGGAGGAGACAAGCTGGTTTTGTTCCTACTCATTTTGCTTGCCATCCAAATTAACAGTAGGTTGAAGATGTCCTGCTGATGAGCTGTAGCATCCTGAAAGCATTGTTTGTTCTGTCACTACAAAATAAGTGAATTGAGTTCGAGGTTTGAAGAAGGAGGTGCATACAGGCTGATGGTGGGTTTGGAACTAAGGGAAGGCATCACCAGACACTGCCTTTCTGCAGGAAAACAGACTTTGCCGGCCAGAGAGCAGCACCAGCTCTGCTTTTTGGGCAGCAGGGCACAGGCTGGATCACAAGGTGTTTATGTCTTGCTCACCAGCAAGATCTGAGGTTAGAAAGTTCACAAAAGAATGTATGCAGGTTAGAAAGTTCACAAAAGAAAAAAAACTTCACATAAACGTATCCATCGTTTCACATCGGTCACTTTTTCCAGCCTGGAAAAGAAGGCTTCGGGGGTGACCTAACTGTGGCCTTCCAGGACCTGAAGGGAGCTGACAAGAAAGATGGAGAGGGACTATTTACAAGGCCCTGGAGTGACAGGACAAGGGGGAATGGCTGAAAGCTGAAGAAGGGTAGATTTAGATGGGACATTGGGAAGAAATCCTTCCCTGTGAGGGTGGGCAGGCCCTGGCACAAGTTGCCCAGAGAAGCTGTGGCTGCTCCATCCCTGGAAATGTCCAGGGCCAGGCTGGACAAGGCTTGGAGCAATCTGGGCTGGTGGAAGGTGTCCCTGCCCATGGAAGGGAGTAGAGCTGGATGAGCTTTAAGATCCCATTCTAGGTTCTGCTTCCTGTCCTGGGCCCTTCCCTGCCAAACTCAGGGATATTCCGAGTCCCTCTTTGCTCCCCAGCCTCTCACCATCCAGCAACACGTAAGGAACAGCATCCCTGCTCCCCAATAAATCAGAGCTGCCCAGGGATCTCCATCTGGCCAGGTGGGATCTTCAAGCTTCAGAAAAAAAAAAAAAACATAGAAAGCTCGCTCTTGCCCAGTCTCTCTCTCTCACTGTGTATATTTTTACACATATCTATAATGGTTGTGCCTGTGTGTCTATAACACACCTCTAAAGAAGCTTGTCTAGAACCACAGCATGCAGCTTTTCTCTGTCAGCAGGCTTTCCCTGAGGCTGGGCTTACATATGGGGACCAGATGTGCCCATCCAAAAAGATCTGTTCACTTTTTTGGTTTGGTTTTTTTTTTTTTTTTTGGTTGTTGGTATTTTTTGTTTGCTTGGGGGGGTTGTTTGTTTGTTTGTTTTGGGGGTTGTGGTTTTGTTGTTGTTTTTGTTTGGTTTTGGGTGTTTTGTTTGTTTTCTATCCTACTTAAGTACAACGTGAGATGTATGGGCCAACCATCCATCTGAGGCTGAGCAGAAACCAAGAGCGATTGCTTATAATGCCATAAATAGCTAAAGAGCTGTTTTCAACAGTAAATGGGGATATAGTGAATTAGGAATGAACTCTCCCAGCAGTCTGTAGACATTCCAGTCCCTTGTTTTAATATCTTCATGTGGCTTTTTACCCCCCTCTTCTTCGCTTTTCTTCGTGGGAGGTGACACATATAACAATGCTTCCCCACGAGAGAGAGGCCCACTCTGGTTATCTAAAGCAGAACAAAAAACAACCAAAAAAAAAAAAAAAAAAAAAAAAAAAAGGCTAGGACTCTTCAAAAGGGAGTCTACCAGAATTAGCGACCTCAGGCATTTTGAGAACTGTATGTTCAGTTCTTTGAGGGGACCCTGAAAAATCCCATCCTTACAATATTGGCAGTGGATGCAAGGACTGAGGGACGCGCTGCCAGCTCCAGGCCTTTGGATGCACTTCCAAAGCTTTGATGAGCTGTCTCAGCCAGCCACCCTTCTTGACAGCAATGAAAGCTGTCCAGAAAGTCAAATTCCTGTCACATGGAATGAAATTTCCCGATGGTTTTCCATTTGCTTTTGTTCCAGATCGGGGAGAAAAAGTCAGTTTTTACACTGGCTGGAAGTTCCTGTGAAACGCTGAGTCGGAAACGTGGGAGAGACCTGAATCCAACTGGATCATTTATTCTAAATGCCAGGCAAAGTCATACAAATTGTGGGCATCAGAATGGAGGGAAAGGGTGGAATAACCTATACGAAAAGGATGAAGATAGCTTCAGCAGAATAAAAATAGAGGTAGAGGAACATGCTTCTCAAAACCATGCCTAGAAGGGGAAAAGCAGGAAGAGGACTAGTACCTTTCCCAGGCTGGAATTTTTAAAATTCCTTTCCTCTTTTCTTCTGGAATATCCCCAAAGTAATTACAGAGTAGTTTGGGTTGGAAGGGACCTTTAAAAGTCATTTAGTCCCACCCCCAGAGTAATCTCCTCCAGCCACCCTACAGACCTGATCTACAGTTCAGCAGCAGAGGAGGAGGGATTTTCCCAGGCACATGGTGTCTTTGGGAAGGTGACATCTCCAGCTGGGGGTGCATCCATTACTGGGGAAGGCACAGGAGAGCTGGCTAGTGAAGCAATAGGGACTGCCATTAACTGTACCCACTTTGCTTTACAGAGAGGGAGACAAAGGCAAGCAGAATTCCCAAATCGTATGGAGGAGCCACTGCCTGAATCCAGAGGGGGAAGCGGTCGCTGAGGCTGAGCACCCCATGGCAGAGGGAGCTCTAAGCAGATCGAGAGGTTCAGTAAGGTAAGAAGAAGCCTTTGGATTGTTCAGCACTGATTTTTTTTTTTTTTTTCTCTGCAAGTTGCTTAAAGTGACGTGGTAATTCTTGCTCGTGCTGGTCTTCAGAGAACCTCAGAATGGTTTGGGTTTGAAGGGACCTTAGAGAGCATCTCTTTCCACCCCCCTGCCACGGGCAGGGACACCTCCCACTAGCCCAGGCTGCTCCAAGCCCCGTCCAACCCGGCCTTGGACACTGCTAAGGAAATCAGAGGCTGCAGGATTGGTGGGATGGGGTGTAATTCTGACACTGCAGCAGTGGAGGGTTGACGGCCTGAGCGCCACTGCGGAGGAGCCGCTGCCGCCTGTGAGCCCTGGGCAGGCTCCATAAATAGGTTGGACGTTTGGTGTCGTAATTCCAACAGTGCTCGGCACCGGCTCAGCTCCGCTTTTTTTTCCAAGCCAGCGGGAAGCGCCGATGCCGAGCCAGCACGGCTCTCGCAATCCCTTTCTCTCCCTAATTACTTCTGGCTGCCGTGGAAGCCCCGAGGACTTCAAAGGGGTGACGCTGGATTTGCACGAGGCTGTCTCTCTGCGGATCTCCCATCCCGCTTTCTCAGCCCGTGGTGGTCCGCCAGGCTTCAGAAGGGGGACTGACTAAACAACTGCAGAAAACATTAAAATATACGACTGGTTCCCACAAATGTGCATTCCCACACAGACAAAGGCAAGGAAAAGGGAGAGAAATCAAAGCACCAAACGAACAATGGAAATGGAGCTTTTTTTTTTTTTTTTTTTTTTTTAAGTCTCCCCTCTTTTTGGCTGTAAGTGGAAAAGTGTGTGTGTGTGTGTGCAAGATGGAGCTGGCTTCTCCAAAAGGAGAAATGGCACTTCCCTCAGGGTAGGTTTAGATGGGATATTAGGAAGAAATCCTTCCCTGTGAGAGTGGTGAGGCCCTGGCACAGGTTGCGTGTCCAAGCCCCATCCAACCTGGCCTTGGACACTTCCAGGGATGTGTTTTCCCAGCTTCTCTGGGCAACCTGTGCCAGGGCCTCAGCACCCAGGGGCTGGATTAACCCTGTCCAGTGTGGAGATGCTTTATAAGGAGTTTGGATAAAACAGGGAAGTTTTAGAATTAGTTAAGGAGCTGATGGGACAGCTCCAGGTGGAGCAAACAAATTAGCACCATCAGACAAATTTAAGTGATTTTGGACAACATCAGGTCGGCTCTGTTTGCTTCACTCCTGATTTTCACCCGTTTCAATGAGGGCAGAAACAGAGGTTTCCCCTAAACCACGAAGAAAATGGTGATTTCAGACCAGCCAGGCAGGTCTGACTGTGCTGATTGGAACAGGCTTTTAGTAACCTTCGGAGACTGGCAATTGGGGTGGTAAACCCACTTTATGATCTGTTATTAACTGTGCTCTGCTCAGAGGCAGCAAAACTCATTACGGGCGTAAATGGCTGTGGCGCTCCCGCGTCCCCACGTAGGGAACCTTTAATGCTCTCCCTTTTCCGGCTCCTCGGCGATAAAATCACATTATTGGTAACAAACAAAAGCCACTGAGGTTTTCTCAGCGTTCGGGCTTCTGTGCCTGAGGTTTGATTTCGCTGCTGATGCCCCGTGGATGGCTGTAGAACAGGCACTCGGTTTTTAGGAAGCTGGTCAGTGTGGTGCCCTTTCTGGTTTTTATTTAACTGCACATTAAATGTTCCCCTTTGCCCCAAGTTTTATTAAGGAGAAATTAAAGGGAGCCTTGTTAAGCTGGAAGCGTGAAAGGAGAACAGGCCATCCTGCTGGGCTGAGGAAACAACCTTAGGATCAACACTACAATTAGCCCAGTTCTCCAGACCTGCTATAATTATGAGTACTGTAGTCTGCCAAGGGCACGGGAACTGCAGGCATTCCTCTCATACAAAACTGAGGAGAAACAAAGGCTGAAAGGGACTTCAGAGTTCATCAGAACTCACAGCACATGGATGTCAGTGCAAGCTGGTGGTGTTGGAGATCCCTCAACATCCCTGCCCAACCTCTCCCTGTTGCTGCAAGTTGCCTGTGAAACAGGACACATTTAATGTCTCCAGCACGCAGAAAATACCAAAGTCCTCTGGTGTCCCAGCCAGGCTGTGAGTTAACACACTGGCTGTGAGTTAACCCCCCCAGAAAAGCTCAAAAAAAGTGGTCCCGTGGAGGAGGCCTTCAAGAAACGGTGCAACAGAGGGTTTCCAACGAGCTCAACACCAAGGTACAACAATTAGGACTTATATTTAGGGCTGGAAGGCGTGTGGTAAAGCCCCATAACCCACCATCGCCTCCAGATGCTTCAAAAACCCGTTTCTGGTTTTTGGGCCAGGTCACGCCTGGGATGAGGCCACACCACCCAGCGTGGATCTCCAGGAAAGCACAGAAATCTGTTGCTCCTGGTGGTGTTTCTCCACACCCCACCTGTGCTGGAGTTTCTGGGTGGAATGAAAAGCCGCAGATTACCTCGGCATTAACTAAAAACGAGAGCACCATCTGGTGGGCTCTGGGGCTGGAAAACCGTGGGCAGTCAGAGCCAAGGATGGGCTTGGGGCATCCCAGAAAGGCATCTGGTCTGGGGCCAGCCAGTGGTCGTGGTTCACCTCGCCTGGCTTCTCACAGCCTCCAGCTGACAACCTCAGGGAAAAGGTGGAAATAATCCCCATGGATAATCCCCAGACATCCCCTAGTTCTTTCTGCCTTTGGATGGACAGAGCTTGGTGTGCTCCTTGAAGTGTAGAGAAAACCCTAGGTGGGATGATTAAGCACCTACCATAAGTATCCATCCTTTCTTTCCTTGTTGGACTCCCTCATCCTTCTGGGTCTCTTCCAGCTTAGGATATTCTATGATTCCTTGGATATGGGTAAAATCTTTAAATCAGTGATACTGTGGCAATGGGTTCCACAGGTCTGGAATATATATATATATATATATATAAATCCCTTTAAAGTCAGCGGATATTCCATGTTCTGATCTGTAGCCTTTCCCTGTGAGAGAGGGATTTAGCAGTGCCTGAGTTCCTTGGACCATCCACACTATTGCTGATCCTCATGGATTTGTCTGGAGCCCTGTGAAAACCTGCTGACCTTTGCACAGACCCCCCCAGGTGCTGTGTTGAACAGAACCTGGGAGTGCAGACCTTCAAAAAGCAGATGAATCCCACGAAAACCATGCATCATTTTGAAAACCTCAATCTCTTCATTGACCCTTCAGCGTAACCCCAGAGCTCTGTGTGCCCTGAGGTGGGAAACATCCTGCCAGCTGATCCTCCTTTTACTTGTAGGAAAAAAAAACAAGTCAAAGCTGTTCATTGGAGCTCCTTCCCCTCTCCAGTTCACAGCTGGCCATGGGTCTGACCAAGTGGTGCTTCCTTTAGTGCATCCAACACAATGAGGGATAAACTGTCCCAGGAACTTTTTTATGCTATTTTCACATAAAGTTTGATCCATCAAAGCATTTCCTATATGTGAGCAGTCAGGGAACGTGTCTTTCTGTGTGCTTGAGCAGGGCTGCAGTATGAAGAGTACAATAATAATAATAATAATAAAGATTTTTTTTTTGAGGTCTCAAACTGTTGCCAGGCTTGTGGAGGGGAGAAACTGTTCCTTCTCTGAGCTGAACTCCCGTGCCCAGACCCAACCCACCTGATGGCGAAAACCATCAGGCTTATTAAGCAATTTTAGCCCAGCCTCAGCTTTCTGCTTCCCTTGCCCGTGGGGTGCCTCGTTGGGCTGGCAGCGATGGTTGCTCTTGGAAAATAAATGACGATTTTTTGCTGTGGTCTGCTCTGCACCTGCAGGAGGTGAGGGAGATTTCGGCAGAGGTTTGAAAGGAGAGGTAGGAGATCATAAACCAAAAATCTGTTGTACCTCAGCTGGATGGCACTGCTGAGTGTGTGCTGTGACTGTCTCTGGGGCTCTGCAGAACAAGCCGGGTCCTGTTCCATAACGTGCTTACGGGGAATTTTATTGTCATTACTTGTTGTGCTTCTACACAGCCATCATAGAGAAATAACTCATGTGAATTATTCAATAGCAGGATCAGCTCGTGGTATTTTATCCTCAGCATCAGAGTTGGCTTTTGTTGCAATCAGCTTAGGTCGAGCATGAAGAGAAAAATTAGTCCCCAGGGATTTGGCAGCCGTGCCCCTCTGGGATGCTTTTCCCTCGGTTCTCTGTGCTGGTCGGTTCCCAGGGCTTGCTGTTCCATCCTCCACTCGTGTCCTCCTCTGTGCTTACCCTCTGCACGCTCCTCTCTTGGCTGAGGCAGCACGGGACCAGTTCCCACGTTTCCTCAGAAGGGAAAATCTCATAAGAAAACACATGACATTTTTCTCATAGTTTGCATAGCGCAGCAGGTGGAAACGTGCAAGCAGTGTGGAAAAAAATCCAGCTGGGTGGACCCAGCTCTGTTGTCGAAGTGTCAAAAGCTGGTTAATAGAAGCTGCTCATGAGTGAACGCTCCCAAGGGCTCTGCTGGCAACAGCAAAAGAGTCATGCTTGAGAAACACTTGTTAGCAGGAGCCTTGGGCGGGTTTCCCAACCAGAAGGTAGATGTGGGCTTTCCCCTTTGGGCTGAGAGTCAGGGGGGAGTTCTAGAAGTGCCTCGTGGAGATTTTCTCGTTTCTTGCAAGCGAGGACTTGGTGAGATCCAAGCCCTTGCACGACCTACTCTTTGGTTTGCTTTTCCAGCTGTACAGGCTTCTCCTTGGAGGTGAACCAAGGTGCTTAAGGAGGCTGGGGCAAATCTCTGCCTCTTTGCCCCCTTTTCCCACAGCCAAGCCAGTGTGCTTGGGCTGTGACTGTTGTCACTGTCACTCTGCCCTTGAGGGCCATGGGAAAGCTCCATGTGCCAGCACTGTCCTTTGGGACCCTGTTGAGGTAAACCACCCCTTTGCAGCTGTGCTGCTGCAGGGACGCTGCTCATAAGTGTTCAGGTGTGTTGGGTGTTGTCCCTGCTGGTTTTTTTTTTTTTGGGAATCAGTGGAAGAACTGGAGTTCTGCTGCACGTGAGGATCTCTGCCACAACCCTTTATTTTCTTCCATGTCAGTAGCTTGGCATTCTTAGAGATCACAGGAGGAGGTAGATCATAGAATATCCTGAGTTGGAAGGGACCCACAAGGATCAGCAAGTCCCACAGATAAGTTCAGGACGAGAAGAAGCCCTGCCTAGAACAACCCCAGAATCTCATCCTGTGCCCAGGAGCACTGTCCAAATGCTCCTTGAGCTCTGGGAGCCTTGAGGTCGTGACCACTGCCCCTGGGGACAGATATGTGGGGAAAATAGATGCTTTGTTTAAAATTGCTGGGTGTTGATGCCGACCTGTTGCAGCAGGCTTTGACTTCTGGCATGTCCCCCTGTGATGCTTCTCCAGCAGCTTCTTACCACCTTCCCTGAGGACCCAACACTTCTGCAGGGCAATTTAACGAGGCAAAACAGTAAAAATCCTTCATGCAGATGAGTTGTTCCCTGGGATGTCTCCCTCCCCCCCCTTTTTCGGCAGGCTCAGAGTCGCAGCACCTGCTTGCTTCAGCTGCTCTGATTAAAACTGGGGAAGAAAACGATCAGTGAAGCTTGCTTTCTTCTCCCCAAACAATACCCAAAACCTCCCCAAACCGGTGTGCTCTGTACAAAACCCCTGCATTAATAAGCCCGCCCTTGGACCCTCAGAAATGTCTTTTGTGTGGGGTTCTCCCTGCATTTTAATAGGCCTGGCTTTTACAAAGACCCCCAAAAAAGACAGAAACAGACATGTACAAAGACAAATTTCATTAGGCTCTAATCTCCTGTCTGACAAATACACTCCTGCCAATCTCTTAAGCCCTTTCAGCCCGGGAAAGCTTTTGATTTTATACATAATCTTGTTGTTGTTTTGTTCCTCACCAAAATAAAACTTGTCCCTGGTGCAAAACACCAAGTACCAGTGTGGATAACATCATTTCCAACCCCCTCCCTCCCCTTCTTAGAGGTGTGAAGTTGTTAATGAGGTGTCCCACGTGGTAGAAAACCCGGCAAATCCTTTGATTAAAACCAGTCCAAGTGGCAGAGGCTGGGTTATTTGTACTTTGGTCCCTTTGAGGAGTGGCTGTGGGGAGAGGAGGGAAAGATGAGGAGTAACATACTCTGGGCAGCAGGTTTGCTTAATTTGGCAGAGCAGCTTAAGATAATGTCAAGGAAAAGGGAGGGGGTTGTTAAATGGCATCAGTGCTCGATACTGTATAAATAGAGATGCTGGCAGGAGGATTTGCTTCGAAATCCAGTGTTTCTGGAGGAGGGGAACTCTTAATGGAAGATCTTAGGTCAGCATTACAACAGCAAGAGTGTGCTGTGCTCTGGCAGGAGGGAGGGAGGGAGGGAGGGAGGGGGATGAGGGTGTTAATCCTCCCCTCTGTAAATCCCTGGAGTGGTACCTCTTCCCTCTTTGTGGGGGAAGAAGTGCAGCCAGAGCTCGGACATACACAGTGCTGTTATGGGGATGATGTAAACTCCATCAGGAAATTGATCCTCATGGCGCTCGGGGTCCCATCTTTGAGCTCAGATTCTCAGAGCTGAGGGTTTGTTTTTCTGTTGTCATCTTCTATTTTCAGTTAGGTCCCTAAATCCCATGCTTTCCCAATGGTCACACTGAGAAGGGATGAGCTTGCTCTCAGCTTTGCATCTCGTCCCCTGCACAGTCCAAGCCAGGACTGTGAGATTCCCCTGTCCTTGGGGGACAAGTTTGGAGCAAAAGCATGAGGTCCTGTTCCTTTTCGTGCATCCTGATCCACAGCCAGAAGATGCTTCTGGACGTTTGGCAAAAGAGGAACACAACTGTGGCCCTGAGAGGTCTTCCCAGAGGAAACTTTTCGGCCACCTATGCAGAGAAAAATTGGGGAATAAGTCTGATAATTTCAAGTATTTTAGAGTGGGAGTATTTTGTGGGGGGAGTTTCATGGGTGCAGCAAATATTTGGTCACCTCAGAGATTTCCTGCACGTCGTTTGTCTTCTGATTGAGTGCTCTGACTTTATTCTGTAGCTGTTAGTGCATGCAGCCAGTTTCTCTTTCTGAGTCAAATAGAAGTAAGGCCAGCCAGACCTTAATATTTCCAAGCCTGCTTAGAGGTGGGATAAATCAGGGGATGCAGCGAGTGAGGAGATCCTAAAATTTGCCACATCCTTCGAGCCAGAGACTCCTTCGAATGTGAGAACCCACCTCTAGCAAAAATCCTGGCTGAGATCACTTAGTGTAAAGCCTGAAGGGGAAAAATAAACCTCAACCAAGCACAGTGTTTGGGCAAACAGTCAGACACAATTCTTGCAGAAGGATTTTTGCGTCTGAAAGCTCATCTGGTTATTTTACCCAGTGACATCGTTTGGGGTAATGAGAGATGTAAACACTCAGTGCTCAGCTGCTCAGGCTGTACTAACCCTGCTTTAAATGTGGAAGGTAGCAAAGGCTGCCAAGGAGATCATAGTCAATGTGTTTGAAGACCTACCCATTGCTTACAAATCCCTCAAAAATTTTTTTGAGTCATCTTTAAAGAGAAGCAGAAGGCTGTTGGATTCCTTCTTCCCCTCCCTGCATCCCAACAACATGCTCCTCTTTCGGTTGCATGGGGCAACAGCAAACCTGTAAAATGCAAGTTAAACATCAGAGATATTTTGGAAAAAAAAAAAAAAAAGTTTTCCAGCTAGATTGAAGGGAATGATTTTCTGGAAAACGGGCAGTGGGTGAAAACTTCTCTCAGGGTGGTGCAGCACCTCGGTCCCAGCCCTCCAGCATCACTGGTATTGGGAGCCCCTTTTTGGGGGGGAGCAAGGGCAGACTGGGGGTTCTAGTCAGAGCACCATCCTCAAGGGTATAGCTGCCTTTATCTTGGATTGAATTATCCATTTTAAAGGCTTATTTAGGCTGTGATTCAGAATTTTCTCCATCTCTGCCTGACTGATAGCTGGCAGTAAAACTGCTGCTGCGAGAATGCACTTTGCCTTACACAGGACCGAGGTGGCCTGGGAGCCACAAAACCAGCCTCTGCTACCAAGGGGTGCTGGTTTCCCTGGGAAATTTGAGGCCATGCTGTGGTCCTTGGGAAATGTAACCTAAATTGGAAGAGGAATAAACTGGAAGAACAATAACGGGGAGGGAATGGAGCGAAGGGTAAACAGAGCAAAGTCGTGCGTAATGTTTCCCTGAATCTGGGTCTGAAAGACATCTAAATATAACAAATACTGAAAGCTTTAATCACATCCAGTATAAACAACAACAAAGTACTGTGGGTTCGTTTTTTTGTGGGTTTTTTTTTGGTTTTTTTCCCCCTGCCTGGCAGAGAAGTAGGAAAAAATTGCTTTCGGATCCCACAGGCAAATTGAGGACAGGACGAAGCCCTGCCCCACGTGGTGGCACGGCCCTCCTTAACCTCTCAGGCTGGACACGTTCCCCATTGAGCCCAGCTTCCCAGTTCACACTGGTTTGTCTGGGATGTAACTGGGGATATCTTTGCATCTGCAGAGCTGCTCTTGCCAGCACGACCCTGAAGGAGCACAGAACCACCCCCGCCCTATATATCTTTGGCAGACCTTCTGTGGCTGAAGCTCAAGAGAGAGTTTTTCCCCATACAGGAGGAGCACAGGGCTGAGGAAATTGGGAGCAATAACATCTGGAGGCTCTGGCCAGCTGCAGGGTTTTTAGCTGTGTGTGGCTGTCCGTGAGAACTGGAAAGACCCTGCCCTGACTGCGTCAGCTTGGAGTTGTAAGGAGGTGGCTTTTGTTGTTATTTTTTGGGAAGTAGAACAGGTACCAGGAGGGGCAGCAGCTGCAGGCACTTCCAGGACAGGTTGGAAACGCTGGGGAGTGCTCAGGCTGGAGAAGAGGATGGAGGTCTGGAAAATCACGGTGTCCATGGGAAAAGCAAATAGGGGAATTTTGCTTCCCTGATGGATGCAGGCAGGAGCTGGGGCTGTCAGGGGCACCTGAGGGCAAGGGCAGCAGAGGGGAGTGTGGGGCTCATGGGCCACCCAAAGCAGCACCCCCTGTTGCCACAGGAGACTGAGCTCTGGGCCAGGTGGGTGTCAAGTCCTCAAGCCTGAGATGGCCTCTACCTTTTGGAATGCTGAAAATCAGAGATCTTAGCACTCACTTTCCAAACTGGGTGGTTCTTCCTGCTTTAAAAGCCTCACCGTGAATCCCTGCCAAGTATTCACAGTACCATGATGAGGCCAGTTATCTCCTGGTACTGTATATGGGGAGACAAGACAGAGGCTTCCCCAGGCAGTGATTCCTCTGAACAAAACCTGTATCTGAGTGACCTGGCTCAGTAATTTTAGTAGGGTATTGTCTGGCAAAATGCCCCTCAGCCTTCATCCTCATCCTCACTGTACTGCCTCTGAGCCTCTGAGCTGTGGAGAAGGAGCTCCTTAGCTGGTAAAAATGGGGTGGAATAATAAGAATTTACACCCCAAATCTTTTTCTCCTCTCAGCTCAAACATTTTGGCTTTTGCAGTAGCTTTGCTCCTCTCAGGTCAAGGGTATGTGAAAGAGGGAGCTGCCAGCAGAAGCCTGTGACCTGCTGTGGACTCAGCTGGGGGAAGAGATCCCTCAGACATGCAGGAATTCAGGGGTCTTTTTGTGTCATCTATTTCTGATGTCCCAGAGCTGGCGGTGGGAATTCTACCTTGATGTTTCTGGCATATGTGGAGTGGGGAGGAAAGTCTTTAGGAACAGATGAACTGCAAAGTACAGAACTTCATGAACAAGTCACGTTTGGGGTAATGCAGATGTTGGTGCATTAGTAACATTGGGAGAAATTGATAATGTGCGTAAACTCCTCATTCCAGCGGGATGAATTCAGGCTTGGATCAAACTACCAGGTAGAGATAAACCACTGAGAGCCAAATGTAGGCTGATCTTGGCTGTGCAGTGCCTAATTAGGCTGGAGATTTGTCCTGTGGTGGGCTGCGTTTCAGAAGGTCGGGCGCTTAAAATAGATTTGGCTTCTTTGCAGGAGAGAAATTCCTGCTTGCAGGCAAAAACTAATAGGAAGATCCTAGATAGAAATCCTTCTGGAAAGGTGGAGCAAGTCAGTTTGTGCCCCAAAATCGCACATCCCTTAGGTGTGGGTCAGCAGGAGCTGCTGCTGGTGATCTTTAGAGGCAAGGAGTTGGCAGTGGCACATTTTCGGGGGAAAAAGGAGTGGTAGATGGGTGGCAAAAAAATGGGAGTTGTTCCATAAAAGTGGCCAAGGAACTAAGGATAAACAGTGTTAACAAAGCAATGAATAAACAAAGGATGTCAAAATGACCTGATTTCTATCAGTATTTGCCAGTATCGAGTCAGCTCCCTGCCGTGTGGCCATGGTTTCCTGTTTATACACCACTCACAGGAGGGACAGTCGCAGCAAAAGCTGTAGCAAATTGTGCCTGGAATTTATCTTGTCGCTAGAGCTCAAACCAGCCCTCTTTTCTGCTGACATGCTGGAGCACTTGAGCTCCTGCTGTGATTGAACACGGGTGATCAGGCATCGGCTCTGATTCCCAGGTCCTGTCATTCCAACCACACCTCGTTAGGATCTGAGATCACTCTGTTACTCTAAACAAGGGAGAAAGTGTGATATGCTTGCAAGGAAAAAAAAAAAAAAAAAAAAAAGACAAGGAATTAATTCTCTGTGATTTCTCTTGCTTCTTCTTTGACATCCGATGACAGGCGTCTCTGGAGTCAATCTTAGGAACATATGTACAGAGCTGTTTAAGGGGAAATTCTGCCTTATCATCTGTAATAATTTATACTCCCAAGGCTGCTTATCTTGTGCTGACTGGTGAGACCCCTGTGTGCAAGCTGAGCTTCTGTAATTAACCTTCTTCCAGAAGGTGGATGCTTCCAGTACCTCCTTCGGTGCTCTTGGTGGAAGAAGACCAGATTGATCAGTCACTGCTCCCCTCTCCTGGTGTGGCATTAGGGAATCTGCAGGTCTTCGAGTTTTCCTGATGAGAGAAAGTGAAAACCCCACAGTTTTGCCAGAGAGGACCTAAAAGAAAGAGGAGAAGTCTTTGTGGGACCAGGGTGATGCGAGGTCCCTCAGAAACACCCAGCCCTGGTCTGCGCTGCCCCGCGGAGGTTGGTAGGACTTGTAGGGGTGACCTTGTAGGGGTGATGTTGCCTTTAAGTCATTATCCCACAAAAACAACTGCTCAGGGTCTGGTGGTTGCTCTGTATTTCCTAATCCCCAGAGGAGTCCTCATTTCGTGAACCTGTGCAGACCTCACAGCGTTGGAAATGTTTAGTGAGGGGATGTGGGGAGTTGCACACTCCCCAAGTCCCTCCTGGCTTTGCAGCTGCTCTGCCTCCTCCATCTGCTCGTGAGCTGTTGTGCAATCCCTCCTGGTCACACCCTCCCAGGGCAAGAATCGTCAGAAGAGCATTATGTGATTAAAATTCCTCATTTTGTCATAGAATCATGAGTTGGTTTGGGTTGGAAGGGACCTTAAAGGTCGTCCAGTCCCACCCTCTGCCATGGGCAGGGACACCTTCCACCAGCCCAGGTTGCTCCAAGCCTCGTTCAGCCTGGCCTTGGACACTTCCAGGGATGGGGCAGCCACAGCTTCTCTGGGTAACCTATGCTGATGCCTTTTTTTTTTTTTTTGGCTTTATGGTCTGGAAACTGAAGGACACAGGTGATGAACCAAAGAATGTTGTGAAATGGGAGCAGTCACAAAACTTGCTTTAAAAAAAAAAAAAAAAATTAAAAAATGAGGAGGTTGTCATATCAAGGATCCCTTCCTTGAAAACAAGAACTGCCCCAAAGTTTGGAAAGGTTTCCTTGGAACAACAAAAGGTGAAGTTAGGAAAGGTAAATCGATATTACTTTTAAAAAAAAGAGTTACTTGGTGAAATCTGCAGTAATTGCAATTGTTTTTACGTAGTCCATCTTTGTTCACCTTTGTGTGAGGATTTTGTCTCTATTTTAGTGGCATATAAACAATTTCCTCTTTGTTCATTTTTTAAGGAACTTGATTAGTGTTTCCACACTAAGAGAAAGGTCTGAAAGAGAGGGTTTATCCCAGGAAGGGAAAGGGTTTCCATTTTCCAGGATGCCCCAGGATGATGCTGTGCACTCAGCCACAGAGATGTTGTTAATCTTTAGATGGGGCCCTGAGCAACCCGGGCTAGTGGAAGGTGACCCTGCCCGTGGCAGAGGGTGGCACTGGATGGGTTTTAAGATCCCTTCCTTCCCAAACCATTCTGTGGTGGCCAGATGTAGGTGCACAGTCAGCAGTGTGGCATCACGGGGCGTAGCCTGGACAGCATCATTTGTGACAGCAGTGATGGCAGAAGAAAGCAGCAGAGCTGTCAAGCCAGCCCAGTTCCTGTTTATCCCCCAGAGCCCCAAGGCTATGGCCTGAACAATGGATTAACTAATATATTACAGACACAGAAAGAGGAGGGAGGGAGGGGTTTCCCTTCCACCTTAAGAATAAATGAGGTGGGGCTGCTGGGCGAAAGATAGGCAGGAGTCATCTTTGCCAAGGAAGGCTTTGAAAAACGAAGAGGAGGTTTTAGGAAGGCTCAAGGAGAGGAAAGAAGAGCTGGAAGGATCCTCAGCCTTGGCTGCTTTGGGAGTCGCTGGTCCATGCAGTCAGTAGGTCAAAACAAGTTCAGCAGTTAATGCCTGAAGTCTCCCCAGAGCAACTCCTGGTTCCTGTGCACGGCTCAGCATCCTCGCAGCCCAAAGTTCTCCTCCTTCGTCTGGTGTGTGCCGTGTTAATTTGTTAGGTTTTATCTATTTCTGCACCCTGGCAGCTCCACTCTGTGTAAAATGCTCCCTGTATTATATATAAAATGCTCTGCCAGCCCTGGGCTGGAAAAGCAACAAAAGCAGAGGTCCATTTTCATGTAAATGTTTGTTCAGGGCATAATGTTTCACAGATCCAACTGATGGCACTTAAATTGGTTTAAAGGTTTGCAGTTATATGCCTTTGACAGCTCCAGCCATAACCAGCTTGTTCTGGCATTCCTGCTCTCGTCACATGGATTTTTACTCTCAAATTGAGCTTTTTTTTTTTTTAATCTCTTAACATCAGTTAATAGGCACTTAAGATGAAGTAATTTCCTTTTTATTTTCTTACTCAGTCTCTGCTGATCAATGTGCGATGAGATCACCTGAATTTCATTTGGGGGCATCAAAGGGAAAATTGGCAACATGTACCTAGGGCTCGTTTTGTTTTTATTTCCCCCTTTCTCCTTTGAGCAGGGTGGGATTTCTGTAGAACAATTAACATTCATTTGCTAAGTGGTTTTGCAAGCGTGTTTACAAGAAATGCAAATACTCCAGGACTACTGGTGGGTTGTTTTCTACCCTTCACCTAAATGTAAGCCCCGATCCTGCAGGTTTTCTGTGCACGTTGAGCTCTCTCTGAAGGCACTGGCAAGCTTGCAGGCCCGAATCTGAGCATATCTGCAAGCCTCTCTGAAGTGGAGGTGCTAAGATCTAAGAGACCTTCAGCTCTTTGAGAGCGCTGTTGTAGCACATCTTAAAAATTAAGGCTCTTTGGAGACCTCTCGAGGTGTCCTGAAATGGAATTTCAGTTGGAGGCAAGGAGCTTGAAAATCAGCGAGTAAAGAGGGTCTCTGATGTTCACCCTCCACCAAGATAACCCGGGGAGGCTGACGCCTGCAGGACTGCCGTGTTTCACGTCAGACCGTCAGCTGGCAGGGCAGGGGTGGCAGCAGGGGCGTTGATTTATGAAGTGGTGGGCTGAGCAGCCCACCAGGAGCACCACAGAGGGCTCATGCTTGGAACGTGATGTCTCGGAGGCGCACGGTCAGCCCGGGGTCCCGAGGTGCGCTGGGTTTCTCACAGGCCTGGGGAAAGTCACTCACTGATTCGGGGATGCCAAATGTGCTTCTCCTCCTGCTCCCCCCTCCCCAACCCAACTGCCTTCTTTCCATGTGACTTGTAGGCACGGGGAGGCAACTTGGCCTCACTCCTTCTGATGGGTTTTGCGAGAAGTTGGCCAGGACAGGCAAATCCCCCTGTGCCTTCCCCGGGAAATGAATCTAAAATTGGAATTGCTCCTTCCCAACCGATAAATGGACTTCAAAGAACCGACCTGTCCGAGGACTTGGGCTGTGAGAAAGATTGGCAAAGGGCAGTGACGAGGGATAAACTTAGCAGGATGGGACAAGCCAACATGAAGACCCTCTCCCTCATCACAAATACAGTCCCTTGGGGGCATTCAGTGGGAAAGTCTCTGCTTAATTGCAGGCTAATTTCTGCTCTGGCTGCAGTTCTCATGCCTTTTGAAGATGTCTTGAGACTGGCCGGTGGAAAATGGCTCTAAAACATGGGTTTTTTTTGAGATATAGGGCCAAACCAAAGGAAATACGCCAGGGAGACATGGGTGTGGTTGGAGCCTATCAAGATGCAGGGATGAGAAAAGGCATATCTTGTTCCCTCAAGTGGGAAGAATTAACTGCATGTGAACATGGGTACTGAGAGTCCTGGAAATAGTCATGAGGGGACAGCAGCAGCAGCAAACACAGATATAATTTAACCCTAGTTCTCCTTTTCCCTTCCAGCTTCAGAGCAAAGGGGGCTTCTGCTGCAGGGACCATCAAGTCAGAGGCATAATATTGGGGTGGGTTAGGAATGACCTTTCACAGCAGTACAAAATTGCTGCTTGGAAATTAAATATTAGAACGTGGTGCAGAAATTAGAATTTAATGCAGAGTTTTAAATTGTGATAGAAATTAAAAACTCATCCAATGGGCCTGGAAGAAGTGATAGCTCACAAGGGTTATGGTGGATAACTGCTTTAGCAAATCAGCATGTTCAAGGGAGGTGAGTGAAAGCTTCTTTAATGTGCCTGGCTTGTGGAGAAGGAGATTCCAGAGGAAGGAAAGGGTCCCCCAAGGGCAGGGGCAAGAGAATCCCACCGTGACTCCAGAGTCCTCATCCCCGGAGGTGTCCAAGGAATGTCTGGACGTGGCACTCAGGGTTGGGCTCGATGACCTTGGAGGGCTTTTCCAACCATGGTGATCCTGCAGCCCCAGCCAGGACCAGGGATGCTGCAGCTGCCACTTGCAAGGCCCCACCTCGGGCTCCAGAGTCAGTGACATTAATAAAATCACCCTTGTTCAAGGTTACGGCGCGAGTTGATTGCTTCTGATTAGAGATTTGTATTCAGTTGTGACACCCTGCAATTTTTATTGCCTTTATGGTAATAATTGCAAATAATAAAATGACAAACTATTGTAATTAAATTTTAATTAATTACAAATCCATTACTTTTAAGTTTATTCATGGTAAGGACAATGATACTGAAAACAATTCATTAAAGCACTTGATATGTAAATTATGAAGTCAAGCATTAATCTCAGGCAGCTCATGTATCCACTTTCTGCATAGCAGTAGGGAATTTGTTTAAGGGAAAGTATCTTCCCTGGATGATTTTAACTGCTTACTTTAGAGGAGTAGGGAAATACCGGGCACTCTTCAAGCTGAAATGATTCCCAAAGTCAGGTTCTGTATCCTCTAAAGGAAAACGCTAAGCAAGCAAAAAGGGATCCCTGCCTGGCCTGGCTGCTGTGCGTGGTTAATCATTTTAACAGCACGGCAGACGTGGCAATCCTGCAGGGATCTGGGGAGGAGGCCAGTTCTCATCTCCCAGTCCCTGCGTTTTTACTCCTGGTGGGTAACCCTTCGTGGGCACTGCTCGGGGAGAGGGTCAGCATCGCTCCTGTAACGCCAAGGCAAGCAATGGGCCCTGGGCTCCGGCTACAAACGCCCACCCACCTCCCCGAAAACACGGAACTCTACCCTGGTGCTTCCCTGGAAGGGTAAGAGAAAACCTCTTACCCCAGCTCTTTACACTGACACAATCCTATTTGTGATGGTCTGTCTGTCGCCAGCTTTTGCTGATTTAATTACCTGTAACGAGTGGTGCTGGGCTCTGCTGGCCCTGGAAAGCCAGGGCGTGGAGTCACTGCACATCCCGGGGACGGGGCTTGGAGCAGCCTGGGCTAGTGGAAGGTGTGCCTGCCCCTGGCAGGGGGTGGAACAAGGTGAGCTTTAAGGTGCCCTCCAGCCCAAACCACTCCATGATTCTGTGACACAGTTTTATTTTCAACTCTAAACGCTATTTTCAGGTGGAGGGATCCACGTGGGGAAGCACAAGGTTATATTTGCCTTTTGTCAAAGGGAGCTGGCGTTTCACTGCGGCACCCTCTGCTCCCAGTTGTCTGTACCCCACGTGTGTAATTCTATGTAACTCGGAGATTTTGTGTCGGCGGGGAGGGCACGAATGAAGGGGAGACGTGATCAGACAGAAAGGCACCTCCAGCTCGGACAAGGAGAGCCTAAAGCAGGGAGGCACACACCCAAGGTTAATAACATCTTGCTCCAACAGCTTCTATCTAATCTTGGAAAACGTCCTCCGCCGCGAAGAAAAATGGGAAAGTGATTATGTGACTTGAAATAAGGTCTTGCTCTACTGTCTAGACAGCTTTAAAAAACATCAAGCTGGGGTGTTCCTATTTATGAAAAATGCAGCTGCACCGCTGCCTCCCGCGAGCAAGAGAAGGGAGCGGAGCACTCGAGGTCACTTGGCTGCCGCGCGCTCACGGAGCCTGTCCATGGGAATTTATTCCTCTCTCTCTCTCTTTCTCCCTTTCTTCCTTTCTTTCTCTCTTCCTTTCTTTGCTTTATTCCTTGTGCTTCCAACCTGCCACCTCCAGCCCTGCTGGAGCGACTGCTGGGCTCTGTCCCCTGGGGGGGGACCAAGAGGAGCTGTTGGCAGCGGGACAGCCCGCGGAACAAACCATCCTCGCGAGGTCCCGAATGGCTGCTGGGGGCTAACCCAGGCTTTTTTATTCCCAGAATATGGCTTTAGGGGTGAGTGCCCAGAGCAAAACTGCAGACAGGCTCCGGGTCCTTAACAGAGTCTCTCGTAGACTCTCTTTTGAACTGGAAGAATTTTGTTTGCACTAAATGCAACCTCAGCAATTCCCATCTGCCATTATTTCCCCCCCTCCCCCCCTTTTTTTTTATTTTGACCTTTTTTTTCTGGTGATATTTGTGCAGGTGGAACCTGATGACCAACATGACTGGGCAGGATTTGCAGCAGGAGCCACACTGCTCAGCATCCTCTGCTATAATGGGGCCCAGCACCATATCCCTGCTAGGGCTCAACCTTGGATGGTCTGAAAAAACCCACCCCAATCCTATTGATCACGGGGCTGTGTCCTACAAAAGGGGGAAATGGGTCAGCAAGTACGTTAATCCCAGCTTGATCTAAAGTCTTTGGGACAGGTGGCAACCTTCATTTAATGGAACAATGAGATCATTAGGAATTGTAATGAACTGTAGTGCAGCCATGAAAGTAGGTCACCCTTACCCCAGGAACACTCCAGAATGAGCCTGTCCCCATTCATGTGCAGCAGTAGAGATGGCCAGGGGCAGAGTGACAGCTCTGTCCTGGGATTTGCAAACCAGACAATTTTAGGAACGCAACGGGGCAAATGCTACGGATGTAAAATGAGTTCTATTACACCAAGTAATAAGATAACTTAAAAACGGGCTGATTCGGTTTTAGGTGTTGAGTCCCACTGGCCACAAGCTGCAGCCCTGCTGCCCTTGATGAGTGAGGAGGGTGGTCAGTTCTGGAAGAACCTGAGTCTCAGAAAATATGTTGCTGAAGATGCAATAATCAGTAGTGGGGTTTGGAGGGTTATCTCATTTTACTTTTTTTTTTTTTTTTAAAAAAAAGAGGTTATTCAAAGCAAGCATTTTGCAAATATTTATTCACAAGAAACCATGCTAAAATAACACCTGGTTTGAACTCCTGCAAGGAAATCTGAGGCAGTGCGTGGGTACCACGTGGATCTCGTGTGCTGTCACTGCGTTCCCAGGAAGAGGGTTCAGCTGTTGTCCACCTCAACTGCAGCTTTTGCCACTGCACCCCCACGGTGCTGGGGTGTCAGGTGTGGGTGGTGGAGTGACCAGTCTGCCCCATCTCTCCCCAGTGTGCCCCAGACCCCTGCCCAGCCCAGCCCAGCCCAGCCCGTGCTCCCCAGCACTGAGCTTTAGGCAAGGGCTCTGAAAATGCAGCAAAGCTCCCCCTTTTCCATGCACACCAGCACTGCCAGCTCACATCCAGCCCTGGGGCAGGGCAGGGGCAGGAGCTGCAAAGAACAGCTCCAGAAGGATGGCCTTGGGAAGGAGTGTGAAGATCTTGGTGGACTTTGGTGGGGAGGTAAGGAGAAGGATTGGACTGGTCCATGGGTAGCGCACTTGGTGTGGTCAGTTGTGTTCCCCCATCTCAAGTGAGATGGCTTGGGAGGTAAAATTGGCACTGGCTGTCAAAGTGTTTCGAGAAAACATGTGGGGATGAAAAGGAAAATAAGCTTGGGAACTGTTAAAGGGAGAAGAAGGATGCAATTCCCTTCATTAGAACAGCTGATTTCTTTGCAATACCCAGGGAGGGGCAGCCTAAATAGGTTTCCAGTGCAGCCATGTGTGACTGAGCTACTGAAAAATATGTTTTTCTGCTTTTGGGGAAGACTAGAGAAGGTCCTGTGTGCGTGTGCTCTTGGCTGTGACCTGGAAGACTGTCCTGTGATAATGCCAATCCCTTGGCCCCAGTCCTTCCTCTCTGCTCTCACATTTTGGAGGACTTAAATAAAGTGTAATATCCATCTTGCTACGTAACGCAAACATTACAGTGTGCCAGGCAGCTGATAAGAAATCACTTCTTAGTTTTATTGAGGAGGCTTGACATAACCTAAAGAGTGTGCAGGAAAAAGGAAAACATTTCAGGAGGTGCCTGCAGTGGAACATTTCTGGCACTTAAAAAAAGCACGGAACGAGTATAGTTCGTGTCAGTAAACATTTTGAGCTTCCTTTTAATAAAAATGTAATAACTGTAAAATTTAAACTAAAGGACAAAAACTTTCTAAAAAGGTACAATGACTCTAAGAGAAGCTTAGTCTCAGAAATTTTTCCCATGTAAAGCAACCCCACATGGGTAAGTTTGGGGGTTTGTTTTCATTTTCCCCTCGTGGTTCAGCTTTAAATACTCTGAGTGATTAAAAGCAGCAAGAACTCAGTAGCGTCTCACCTGGTCCAAGCAGAGCCACCGACCTTGCAGTGGTTCTTTGAGGTCCAGCCAGAAAGGCAGGTTTGCTGACTTGGAGCTAGGCACCAGGAATGCTTCAGGGAAACTGTTGTGTTCTTGGATTCTTTCCCACTGTTCTCAGCAAACTGTGTGCCCACATGGAAGGATGGTGGTGTTGGATTATTCAGGGATCTCATTTTCAAGTTCTGATGTCTAAATGGAGATTAAATGTAGATAGAAATCTTTTGCAAGGGCATGTGACAGGACAAAGGGGAATGACTTCCTTCTGCCAGAGGGCAGGGTTAGGGGGATATGGGAAAGAAATTCTTCCCTGTGAGGGGGGGGAGGCCCTGGCACAGGCTGCCCAGAGAAGCTGGAAGTGTCCAAAGCCAGGTTGGACGAGGCTTGGAGCAACTTGGGCTAGTGGAAGTTGTCTCTGCCCGTGGCAGGGGTTGGGATGAGATGAGCCTTAACATCCCTTCCAACCCAAAATGATTTTATGGAAAGGAGAGAATTAAAACACCATCCTGGGCATTGGGGTGCCATGGTTTCATGGAAGCTCTCCAAGGTCACCAACGGTGACCAGCCCTTGACCATGAGGCCTAACACCCTCACTACAGGCTCTCGAGCACATGAAGATCCTGTAGCTAAAAGCAATAGAAAGATTCCAGTGTGCAATTCTTGCCTTTAAAATGCTTTGTTTAAAAAGGAGGCAAAAACCTGAAGGATATTTTTACAAATATGATGAATATGCAGCATTGATTCTACTTCCAGGGCACGAATACAGGATTGCAACTCTAGTTATTTCTCTCATGAAATTGGCAGCTTATGAATATTGTTGCTAAAGTGTGTTTTCCCTTTGCATGCTTTGAGCAATGATACTGTACCTTCCTTTGCATCCTGGCAGTTCTCCTGCTAACTCAGCCCCTT
>NW_020956472.1:116807-138291 GCF_003031625.1 Empidonax traillii
TGCAGCATTGATTCTACTTCCAGGGCACGAATACAGGATTGCAACTCTAGTTATTTCTCTCATGAAATTGGCAGCTTATGAATATTGTTGCTAAAGTGTGTTTTCCCTTTGCATGCTTTGAGCAATGATACTGTACCTTCCTTTGCATCCTGGCAGTTCTCCTGCTAACTCAGCCCCTTTAAAAAGATAAAATTTGGCAGCAGACTCCCAACAGCTTGTACGACGCTGTGGTAGGAGTGGGAGTTTGGGGCTGCCTTTTCTTATCCTCTCTTTGGTTGCCTCCAAGTTAATCTGTAATCACTTGGACTCTCTGACTTGAGAGGGTGTTGGGTTATGCCCGTGCTCCTTGATTTAAATGGTTTTCCATCATTCATCACTTATCCTGATGTTCATCACGAGTAGAACTCCCTCTGGATGGGGAAAGCTGTAGATGCTGGCAGAGCTGGAGTTGCCGTGAAGAGATGGATGTGATGGACTACCCAGGTAGGTGGCCAAGATAGACTGGAAATTCCTTTGTGCCTTTGCCAAAAAAAAAAAAAAAAAAAAAAAAAAAAAAAAAAAAAAAAAAAAAAAAGGGGAGAAAGACAAAAATCTTTCCTTGAAGTAAGTCACTCAAAAGTTTCTGTGCAACCTGGAATAGACCATTTCCTTTTGATGCTGGGGTTAGTTAGACCTCTTGAGTTTTATCTTATGGTATGTCAGTTTGGGAAGAAAAAGGCCCTCTGGAAAAAAAACCAAAGTGTTTCCACTTCCTCAGGAATGTCTTTCCCTTTATAACAAATAATTGGTTGACAATTTCGACTCAAAGGCATAAATAGATTCCATCTCCCAAGCAGAACTTTATGGCAAAGGTATCATTTTCTGGAAATAGCTTGTCTTATGCCTGTTTTTTTCAATATGTGCAATGAATTTCAGGACCCATCTTCTCCAGTAGCCCCTCCATATCATCAACTATTGAGCAGTAGAACCTGGTCATATTTCCGCAGATAGCAGTGAAATTTAATATGCAGGACATAGAAATTATGGATATTTAAAACTGATAGAAATTTAAAACTTACAGGACAGACCTGGGACATTCTGTGGTTCATCACTTTTGATGTCCATGCTTCCTCGAATTCTTCCTCTGTGGGCATTCTGAGTGAAAAACCTTAAAAGCAGTAATGAAAAATGTATTTTCGAATGTTTATATCTGAGGACATAAAAGTCAAACCGAACTGAGATGTGCATTATATTAACCAGATGGTAACGCCTTATTTACATTTCCCATATAAAACCATCTGTGCTTTAACTGGGGAGATGATGTCTCCTGCTCCAGTTGGGAGTTTGGCTGCAGGGGGTTGTAGCATGGCTTTTGTTAGCATCCAATTTTCCTCTCCCATCAGAGCTGAATATGTTACACTCCTCTTACTTAACCTTGTTTTAATTAGGGGGTTGCAAAGTTGTACTTGGCCCTTCCATGCAATCAGCTGGCACTCTGGATTTTGCTGCCTTTAGACCAAACTGGAATTTCTTGCCTTGTTTTCCCCTTGATACCGAACTTGCAGCCCCCTTCCTCTGTTTTCAACCCCTGGTTCCCTCACCCAGCCTTCTCCACCACTAAATCCCTCATTCTCCTCAGTGTGAAATCCTGGCTCTGCTAAAGTCGGTGAAAGTCTTGACATCAGCTTCAGCAGGGTCAGGATTTCTCCCTGGCTGTTTGCTTTCTTTAAGCGCTCACAGCCTGTTACTCTGTCCAACTTTTCCTTGAGCCAAGTTCAACACTTCCCTCTTCGCCATCACTGTCACTCTTCTGTGAACTCCCTCCAAATTATAATGCTGGATGCCCAGAATGTTCTGTGCTATTTCAGGTGTTGTCTAACCAGTAACCTCATGGAAATACTATTTTTTTTGTTGTTGTTGTTTGGTTTTCCCTTTTCCCCTTGTTTTATTGGCATATTGAGTTGCATTTTCATGTCATTAATAGAGATGGACAAAAATACCAGACCTAGCACTGATTTCGCAGTGTAATCCACCAGCTCTGCCAGCACTATCCTCTGCTGGAGGAGCCTTTTTCCTTTTCCTCCCATCTAGTTCTTACCCTTCACGGACCGTTCCCATCCAGGCCAATTTGAGTTCATCTCGAGTGATCTGAAGGGACACCACGCTGAAGGCTTCACCGTGGGTAAAAATCCGATACATGTGGGAACCAGATGTTGTCATCTGTGGAAATGTTCGTATTTTTGGAGAGGAATTTGAAGGAAAATTTGTTTCCCTTCCATGTCAAAATGAACTATGAAATTTGCCCACAAAGTGATTTTTTTTTTTTTTTTTTCCGGTGAGGAAGAAGCCGCTCACGGATAAAAACTGTCTGAATGACATTTTTGATGTTAATTTGAATTACCTAAGCTTGTGCAAAGCTGAAATGAAAAATACAGAATAAGCTGGAGAAAATCAAGCCCGTAAACTCCAATAAAAACAAGGTGTACTGACAGAATGCTCTCAAAAATCAAAGTAGCTCCACTTCCCAGTAGAAATTTCCTGATGAGACCAGTTGTGACCAACAGCAGTAGCCTACATTAGTGATTTCTTCTCCCAACCCCACGTGTGCTTCTCATTTCCTGGGAAAACCACACATTTTCAGAGTTGTTGTAATATTTCTCATCTTAAGGATTTTTATTTCTTTTCAAATCTGCTACAGAAAATAGGAGTCTATTCAGGAAGGAGGGGGTACAAACCAGGTACAAAACTGTCCAACACTCACATGGAGCATCCTTTCTTGGACCTTCCCATCTCTGGAAGTGTCCAAGGCCAGGTTGGACGGGGCTTGGAGCAACCTGGGCTAGTGGAAGATGTCCCTGCCCATGGCAGGGGATAGGACTGGATGAGTTTTAACGTCCCTTCCAGCCCAAGCCATTCTGGGGCTCTATCAACATAATTCACTCAGAAGTGGCAAAAAAAAAACTACCTCAGTGTTACATTGTGGATAACCTCCACCACTTGGAACTGGAGGACAGCTTCAATGCTCAGAGATGTGTGCTCAGAAAGCTTTTCCGCCTCAACAAAGGATGCTCAGCATTTGAAGAAGCCCCCTCGATTTTTTTTTTTTTTTTTTTTTTTTTTTTACTTAAAATGTGTCGCTCGTATTGCATCCTTCACAGATGGTAGCAGTGGATTCCTTGGAGTGTCAGTGCTTGTCCCCCTCGTTGCTAAGTCAAGAGACTCAGGAAGAGGCTTCTCCAGCCCAAATCTCAGCTCTTGCCCACATGATCTAGCTCTCAGTCTCACAGACTCCATTAGCATTTTGGGATAGTTCCACGGCTTGCTGGAGGAGGGTTGAGCTGGGAATCTGAGCCGAGGTCGGAGAGCCCGTTTGCTTTGGCCAGGGCAGTTGGGAGGGTGGTCAGAGGAGTGTCCTGGCCATTTACCTTGGGACACAGCCAGCACTTCCTGCCACACTCGTGTTACAGGGCTGTGTTTGAACTCCCCTCCGTCATCCCGAGCAGCCAGATGTGGCAGCTACGTACAGACACCACGCTACAGATGCTATGTATTGGCTGCAGCTGGGATAAATATTATTTTTTATATCACCATGAGGATGAAATAATATCTCCAGAGGATTTGGGAAGAGAGACAGAGGAGACTCAGTTTGTCGTGGTCTGCCCTTGGGCTCCTTTTCTCTTCTCCTCCTGTTTTCAGGAACAAAAAAAAAACCCAGCCTGCTATGAAGGGGGTTTTCAGCTCTGCCTCAGACCCTGGTCAGGAAAACAGAGCGTGTTGTTTGTGATGGCAGTGTCCACCAGAATGGCTCAGGGGCCAAATTAAGGCTGAGAAGGAAATCTGTCCTCTCCGAAGATGAAAGGTCTGCATCGCTTTCTTCTCTTGCCTCTGCTGGTTCCCATGCGTGCCTCCCTCTGCTTGAGGGATGAAGAATGAGAATCATGGAATCATGGAATATTCTGAGTTGGAAGGGACGCACAGGGACCATCGAGTCCAACTCCTGGCTCTGCACAGGAAACCCAACAATCCCACCCAATCCCTGAGGGTGTTCTCCAAAAGCTCCTGGAGCTCTGGCAGCCTTGGGGCTGTGCCCACTGCCCTGGGGAGCCTGTTCAGTGCCAACCTCCCTCTGGGGGAAGAACCTTTCCCTGAGATCCAGCCCAACCCTGCCCTGACACAGCTCCAGGCCACTCTCTCAGGTTCTGTTCTGGCACCCGAGGAGGTTCTGGGATCCCTCGGGAGGATGTGGGACCACGGGCACTTCAAGGAAAGGCAAGTAGCTACTTGTGTGCTGAATCTCCTTGACTCCTACCCATTTGTTAATCCTCCCCAGCTCCAAACCAGGATAACATTCCCTTTCTCTCACTCCTTACTTGCCTTTGCTATCAGGATGCTTGCTGTCTCCCCACCTCCGAAGCAGAGCCTGACGTCAGCCGTCATCAGCCTGGAGGGGAGAGCAGGAAAACAGAGACTAATTTAATCGGTAAAAGCCTCTCTATGCATTGAAAGTTCAGGCTCTCATCTCATATTTTTAGCCTCTAAGTGGATCTGGATGCTCTGCTAAAGGCTCTTCAGGAGATCCATGGTGTGATTATGGGAGACGATGCGTTGTAGTGTGGGTGGTGGGGGATTGACAGGCAGTTTAGGGACAATGTGCTGGCAGGGCCCTTCCCACTCCCCTTCCTTTGTGTAAGCACGTGACATCCCATGCCAGGTTTGTAAACCGGGTTTTCTGTAAAAGAGAGGGAGGTTTGCCATGCAGGGAAGAAAATATTCAGTTTTGGGGTATTTAAATTGTTTCCAGTTCTTTTTGTTGGAAGGCTTGCACAAGTTTTGAAGCAGCTCAAAAATCAGATTCAAAACTGAGCTGGAAAACCCCGTTTTGGGCGGATTGGGTTCCTGGCTTGTTTACTACAGTTAATAATATCTTCCTTAAATCTCAGACAATTCAAGATACCTTGTTTCAGCATGAACCCAAAATGGCAATCAAAGTAGCCAGGCGCTTCCCATTGAAGTGATTGCTGCTGGAATAATTTCACTGTCATCTTTTTCTGCCTGTAAATGTTGTTTTATGCTTTTTAGGTCTTCTTCTCCTCTCTGTTTCTACGGGGTTGGTAGTGCAGTATCATCCCTGAAGTGAACATCTCAGGGGCTGGAAGGCTGGAAATCCCTATTCTTAGCTTGGATGTTGCTCACAGGCAAAGCCATTTTCGCTGTCCTTTGGTTGGCACTGAAAATCAAAGGCAGAGAGGATGTAACACAGCAACAGGCAGAAATCAACTAAATCCCAGCAGCCTTCAATCTGGGTATGATTCTGTGCCCGCCAGGCTCTTGTGACAGTGGATTTTATGTCCTTGGGGGTCATGCATGGGGACCTGGGGGGGTTGCCACCACATCCTGTCCTGGGGAAACCAGCAGAGCACCACCACCACCCCCCCCCCCCGGCCCCCATCAGGTCCCCTCAGCTCTGAGATCATCTGTTTTGCTGCCGTCCAGAGCTGACTCACCGCTAACACGTGCAGCTCCTTGGCCTTTATTTATTGCTGTGACACGACATCCAAAATAAACAACGCCTGGGGTCCTCCTACCCCTCACCCTGCGCGGGGCTTCAGATGGGAGCGGTGCTCGCGCCGGGGGGGATCTGCACTCCTGGGGCTCCCCAGACGGTGATGGATCACCTGGTGTGGTGATGGCTGTCAGCCAGGCCCCAACCTGTTTAGTCTGATGGGCAAAGCGAGCTCAAACTGGCTGGCAGCCCTGCTTTAAACACCGGGGACTGAGGGGTGCCCCTCCGCAGATAAATCACAGTTCAAAGCAGCTGGTGCTGCCTCAGATGGGATATTTGACCGTGGGCTGGTGTGTTTCCAGGCCCCCTTGCGCCTCACAAAGCACAGGAGAGGAGCAGAGAAGTGGGTCTCAGTTGGGGTGGGTGTAGGGTAGGGTAGGGCTCACAGGGCCCCGTGGGTGCAGGGCGATGGAGGAGGCAGGAATAGGGGAAACAGTGGGGTCACAACTGCGCTTTGCTGTTCTTTAAGTGGCAAATCTATCCCAAAGGGCAACTTGATGGATTTCATTTATGGCTATTCCTACCTTACATCATCTCTGAGAAGTGCCACTTTGGGTTTGTATATCTTTCAGTGACATGTATATTTAGCACTCATTAACCACTTACTTTGGGCTAATTATTCAACTTTTGTTCCAAACTCGTTTCCATGAGTTCTTGAAGCCAAAGAGACCACTCTTGACAGATTCATTTCAGCTTTGTCTGAGGGCTTGCTGTAGCCTTTTAGCTTATTTGAACAATATTTTCCATGCTGTTTTTTAAAATTATTAGTCAGAGTGAAACCATCTCTTTTTTTTTTTTTGTTTTTAACCTGCAAACGATTCTTACCCATTTCAGGTAAAAGCAAATTCAGAACTTACGTTGGTTTTGACAAGAAAAATATTATTTCATTACATCTCGGTGCTTCAGCGAAACTGGTTGTGATTAACCTTGCTGTTTCTGTCCACTTTTCTCCTGCTCTAGTTTCTAGGTGCTTTTCACCGCTTTGTTCCACCTTCAGTGGCCTGATGGTTTGTTTTCCATCTATTTAACCTTTGCCAGCACATAAACTCCCAGGAATGGCAGGTCCTGGAGGGAGTAGTCCTTGCACAATGTCGTTTTTGGCCAGTGTATTAACTCAAGTGCACTTAAGCTCGAGCTTAAACCTGACTTCATTTCAATCTAAGCCTCTGTCAAATAAGTGCAGGCAGGGTTGGGGCTGTTTCCTGCAAAAGCACCTGAGGCAGGAGGGGTTGTGAACCTGGTGCAGGTGTGGTGGGGAATCCCCAGCTCTGCTCTGCTGTGATTTCCTGCCTACACAGCGACTGAAAATGATGCAAAATGAGTCAAATCAAACAGAGACCCAACCACTGGGGCTTTCCCCCTTAAGTGGAAAATGAACTCAGAGAGGGCCTTGGTAGGCAGCTGAACCAAACCAGAACAAACCTTTTGAAGCACAGTAGTTAAGAAAAACAGTTTAAATGTCTTTTTGCAGCGCCCAGATCTGGGGCAGCCCCTCCTGGGATGGGGAGGCACCGAGCTCATGATGTGAGGGGTCCACAGGAGGGCAGTTGGCATCTGCCCTTCTTGGCTGCTGGGCAGGAACCTGCCTGGACCATCAAAGCTTCATCATTCCACCTTTGGATTTCAGCAGATTTCTCCAAGAAGTGCTCTGCTGTTGGGTTTAGCATTTGGGTTTTTTTTTTTAATTATTGTTGTTATTTTCCGCTGCTCAGCTGTGGAACAAGGGAAGTTGCACATGTACAAGAAATCCTCCATGGACTGCAGGAAAGCAATAAACAGCCCAAACTGAGTAGGAAGTGGATGGAAACCCAACCCAGAAAAATGAGAAGTGGAGCTTTCAGCCTTGGCTTGACTCTGTGCCCAGTGCTGCTGATGCTGTGCTGTCAGTGAGTGCAGCAGGCTTAGGCCAGTCCTTGGAGCTTTGGAGAAACCCAGTCCTAGAGCAATGCAGGGCTTATTTAAGTCCTTTCTCAATTTTTTTTTTTTTTTTACTCAATCCCATTTTTCCAGGCAAATTCCACTCCCATTTTAAATAGCCATGCCAGTGCCTCCAACCAAGGGCTTCTTATTCAGCCCAAAGGCATTGTGCTCCTTCCTCGGGAGCTAAGGGGCAGGCCAAAACATCCAAAAGGCATCCTCAGATTCAGTAAAAATAAAAATGCTGATTTTATTTGTTTGACTTGTCTGTGCAGCAGTGGAACAAAACACAGCGAAGGAGGAAGGAAGATTTCTCCCTCTGTTTTTTGCTTATTTCCTTGGGCAGAGCTGGCACCAGGGTGGAGAAAAGCTGGAAGCAAAACTCCAGCTCTGCTTTTTTTTTTTTTTTTTTTTCTGGAGAAATCAGCCTGCTGGGTTGCTCTGCTCCAGATTCCAGACTGTGCTGCAAAGCTCCCCCCCAGGCTGCACAAATATCTCTGCCACAAGGATCCGTCTGCAGAGCCTGTTTTCAAGTAGTGTAGTGCTACTTTGTGGTTTTCAGGAGAAAGTGTTGGAAAAGAGAGTAGCAGCGAGAATCCAAGCCAAACTTACTAATTTTGGCTGGTTGTTCTTTTTTCTGATTTCCAGTTGCTGTTACATTTTTGGTGTTTTTGCTTAAATACTCAGAAATGAGGAAAAAACTGAATTACGTTATGAAGATTTCCGTTCACTGCGCTGGCTGAATAGAGCTCAGCTTTGTGTAACTCTGCAAGGACGGGATATTCCCCTCCTCCTTTGTTGTTTTGCTGATACTGAATCATACTTCATAGCGATGCTGAGCTGGAAAAATTGAGCCTGACTCTTAGACACCTCAAAATGTGAGTTTAGTCAAATTAGGCTTCAGACTAGTTTCACACTTTGTGGCCTTCCAGTGCCTAAAGGGGCTCCAAGAGAGCTTGAGAGGGACTTTGGGCAAGGGCCTGCAGGGACAGGACAAGGGGGAATGGCTTCCCACTGACAGAGGGCAGGGATAGATGAGATATTGGGGAGAAATTCTTCCCTGTGAGGGTGGGCAGGCCTTGGCACAGGTTGCCCAGAGAAGCTGTGGCTGCCCGATCCCTGGAAGTGTCCAAGGCCAGACTGGACGGGGCTCGGAGCCATGGAAGGTGTCCCTGCCCATGGCAGGGGGTAGAATGGAGTGATCTTTAATGTTCCTTCCAACCCCAAACCATTCTGGGATTCTCTGGTTGTTTATGATTTCTGGTGTGGACACAGCACCACGTAACAGCCAATCCCTGTAAGCTTTGAGGTGTTCATGAGAGCTGGGGAGCTTGTGCTCGACCCATCTTATCTTCGTGTATAAATTACTGAGTTTGGTGCAGACTCAGAGGCAAAGTCCCCCTTGCCAGGAGCGTGGACTGCTGGGTGGATGTCCCGGGTGGTGGGTGCAGGTGCCTGAGACACAAGTTCCAGTGTAAAGCACAGCAGCTGAGCTCGGCATCTGGTGGACTCGGGGCCAGGCCCACATCTGCTCACCGAGAACAGATTCGAGAAGCAGGCAGAGGATGCAGCGAGATGGCAGGAATATCAGGTCTGTTTGCTCAGGGAAGGGTCATTTCTCTAACACCTGCATCTCCAGGCCGTGCTCCTGCTGCCTCTGAAACGCAGCAAACACGAATCTGAGGAAAACAAGAAGTGCTTGAATGTTTTCCAAGGCAGTGATCATTGCTCTTTTTTTTTTTTTTTTTTTTTTTACCCCTGTGGTAAACTCCCCTTTGTCAAAATGAAAACTTTCCAGGAGGAAAAAAAGGAGAAAAAAAAAAAAAAAAAAGACCTTGCAAAGATTCTGGTCAAGTCTTGCATCTGTTTGTTTCCAAATGTCGTTTTAATGAAGTCCAAGAAGCTGTATCAGATTTTGTAAAAGTCAGAATGAAAACAAGATGTATCCATTTCACCACTGAAAACAGAGCTGGAAAGGAAGATTAGACAATTCCCCTGCCTTTACATGGGAGTGGCTATTTTCAGGATACAGATAAAATGCCAGGACCCTTTTGCTTTGCTTTCATCCCCTTCCCCAAAATGCAATCTCCCTTTTCGCTCTGTGAAAAGTGCTCCCGCACCTTGAACTCTCCCTGCTCCCTCTGGGTTGAGGCTGGCCTCAATTAGGAATGCACAATTAAGAAATCCTGATTAGAGTATCCCATCCTAGAGCACAACCCCCTTGCATGAGAAGCCATCAGTGGTGTTCCCCTGTCCCAGGCTCCTGCCCTGCTCCAGTCCTCATCCCACACAAAATCTTGCCACGACCTTTCTGTGGATCTTTGTCACCTCCTTTCTATCCAGGGTCTTATCAATTGTCCCAGGAATTAATTTACACCAGTGATGGAGAAACTCCTTTATATCTAGGAGACCCTTAATCCAAACCCACACACCGCTGCTGCTATTGGATCCATTTTAATGAAATCCAAACATTCTGGGAGAATGTATCAATTTCACCTACAGTTTCAACAGGAAATTTATGGAAACATTTCCATCCTGTATAGTAATTTTTTTTTCCCCTGCATTGCCTGTTTTTCTACCACAACTAAAACATGCAGAGTGGTTGTGTTCAGATTTCTATCTGACTTTCTAGCATAGAAGTCAAACCAAACCAAACATTTCAGCTTCATAGGTAATTTGCTTTCATTTGTGTTTGGAAAAAGTAGAAAAATCACACATTTGTATGATTGCTTCCCTCAGGACAAATGCTTTGGAGAGCACTTTCCCCTGACTTTTGTGCTCAAAAGTGTCAGGGAAATCTGAGTCACTTGTCTGCTTTGAATTGCAAAGAATAAATGGGTTTCTCAACCCCTTGGGCTGTGTTGGAATCTCAGCCAGAGGCCTCTATTAATAACCCAGCGAGTTCCTGTGTGACAGTTCCTTGTCCTCATCTCACAGATGGGAATGTGGCACGGTAGTGGTTCTCCAAGGTCACCCAACAGCCAGAGCCCAAAGACCTCTCCTGCTGCCCATTGACCTACTTGAACCGGACAAAATGCATCATCCTCTTACACAACAGCTCTTCCATTAATGCACACTGGAAAAGTGGGGATATTTTCATGGAAATCTCCGTGGGAAACCCTCGTTTTCCCCCATCAGAAATGTCTGTCTTGGGAAAATCCTGGCACTGGATTTAAGGTCCCTTCCAACCCAAGCCATTCTGGCATTCTAATCAGCTATGGAAAGCAAACTCCTCGGCTCAGGAGACAGGCAAAAAAACCCCAGTACAGAGAGGGGGGGTACCCTATTATTGCCCAGCCCATGGTGTATCTGATCACCTGCACTTGGGAAGGTGTGTGTGTGGGTGCAAGGTAAGCCTGGCCTTGGTGTAGAGACCAGGGGTATTGCTGTGCTGCCCCTGGGAGCGGTAAGTGGATGCACCTGTTGGCCAGAGGAGCCAGAACCTGCACCATCTGCTCTCAGAATGTTCTGCTGCTGCTTTTTCTGCTTTATTTTTGAGGTTATTTCACCTCCTATTTCTAATCATTCCTATTTTGCCTCTCTCTTGTTCCACCCACCCCAGCAGCCACCGCTGCTGCTTTGAATACAGCTGAGCAGTTTTTGTTCACGAGAAGGAGCACTTCGAGAGAGCCTCTCATCTACAAACCCCGGGAGAAGACTTATTTCACTCTTTATCTATCACACATGCAGATGCCAGGACCTAGAAGAGGAATAACTGCTGGATTCCTTGTTGCCTCCTTGGCCCAGGAGCCTGTGCAAGACCCCCCCCTCCATCGTGATCATCAGGTACCAGCTCTCTATCGTGTGAGGAGGTGCCCGGGGATGTTTTCAGAGGGGTGCTTTAGGCTTTCCTGTGTTCTGTTTCTGGGGGTCAAACTGAAAAATGCAAAGAGCCTCCCACTTTCTGCTTTTGGCTGGCTGCTCTTTTTTTCTCCCACAAAGCAGAGTTCGGGGCTGGAACTTGGACTTTGAGGCCAAATGCAATGGCTCCTGACAGCCCCTTGTTGTTGAGGGAATGGGTTATGTCTTCTGGCTGGTTTGATCAAGCTCTTAGGCTGCCCAACCCAGAAGTTGCTTCTCGGGCAGGTTGTGTTTTGCTCTTTCTTTTCCTTCTTAATCCTTGCATTTACTGGCTGGTGGTTTTGGTAGCGACCGGCTGTTCTTGCCATCCTGGCTCCCCAGGACTTGGGTTTGGGATGGCAGCTGGAACGTCTGTGGGACACCCAGGGATAAGCAGGGCTGGATGGGTGCAGCATCAGAGGATGATGGGGGAAATGAGGGGCAATTAGAATAGGTATGTTCCTTTATATTTTGCTGGGCACCCAGGGATACTCTCTGAGCTGTGAAACAGCGTAACGTGTTTTCCTTCCCTAAAGTAGGTGTCTCTTCCCTGTTGTGCTCTAGCTAATCCAGACAGTCCTAGGAATGGAGTGCCAAGGCAGAATACTCATTCCAGGATAGGAATAGAGATTTATTTTCATCTCCTCCAAACTGAGATCATCTGCATGAAATAGAGGTTTTTATACCAGGGTGAGAGTGCCTGTGTAGGAATTTGTACCAGTACACCCAGATGACCAAGAATTCATGTCCAGCATTAACTGAGCTCATCCATACAGGCAAATACATAGGAATGGTGGAATTAGAACCAGGTGACCTTTAAGCTGCCTTTGAGGATCTTAAGGGGCACCTTCCCTTGGAGCAACCAGGTTGCTTTGAACACTGGCTTTGAACACTCCTAGGGATGGGGCAGCCACAGCTTCTCTATATCCCCTCCATGTCATTTAGCATTTAGGGAACTGGGTGCCTCAGGTTTAAGGGGCTCCTTTGTATCCCCAGGCTCTACCAGACTAGGGCTCGCAAACGTGACGAAATATCCCCTAGACCTTAAATTCCTGGGGTGTGCTGTGTTTCTCCTGATTCACAAGGACTCCAGGTAAACAGGGCTGTGGAAATTATCGTGGGAAATAAACCCAGCCTGACTGACAGCTCACAAATGGCACCACAGCAAAATTTTTGCAGATTCTGGTGAGTGCCAAATGGGCAAAATTTAGGCTCTCAGCTCAGCTTCACAAACTGCAGGGCTTTTATTCCAAAGAAACTGAAATGAAATGAAATGAAATATTGCTTGGCTTGTGAGAGATTTTTCTTTTGTTGTTTGCTCCCAAGGGAAAATGGCTTATCAAACACTTTCCTGCAGAAAACTCGGAGTTTTCAGAAGTTGCATTTGCCTCACTGAAGGAGTTATTCTGGGGGAGAACTGCAGTGCCAGCTCTGAAGCTCAGTTATTTAGGGATGAGCCTATGGAGACATGTCAGTGATGCAGCCAAGGATCAACTAAGTTATCCGCAAAACTTGATCTCCTGCGTGTTCCTCCTAAATAGAAACAGAGACAGGGCCAGACTTTGTGGTTGTTCATGTTTTGGATGACTCCTTGCTCTTGTTTTTGGGAAACTGTCATTGTTCCCTCATGCCCAGGGAATGATTACTTTAGTGCAGTAGTTTCTCCATCTGATAACTGCTGTGAAATAAGAACTCAAGGGGGCAGAATCACAGAGTCACCGAGGTTGGGAAACGCCTCCCAGACCATCAAGTCCAACCTGTGCCCAATCCCCACCTTGTCACCCAGCTCAGCCACGTCCAGTTGTTCCTTGGACACCTCCAGGGATGGGGACTCTCCACCATCTCCCTGGGCAGCCCCTGCCAGTGGCTGACAACCCTCACAGTGTGGGGGGCAGCACGTGGGCACCCACTGGTGCGGTCCAAGCTGCTCTCCTGCCTCCCCCAACACCTCTCCCGAATTCCCTGGCGATGCCCTTGCTATTCCAGCTATTTCCAGGCCTGTAAATCACCTTGCCCGTGCAAGGCGATGCTGTTAATTATGCCAGGCGAAGACAAATTTACAGTGTGGAGCAACAGTAAAAAATAATCCTGCTTGAAATGATGTGAGATCTAATGCTCTGTGGGGCTCTCTGTAAATCACAGGCGGCTCCGTGCACCAGGCTGATGGGCTGTTCCCACCCACCGGCAGAGGCTGCCATTATTGGTGCTGACAGGCCCAAAGAAGTGAGTGCTCAGAGCCCTGAAAAATAACCTGCGTGACTCCAAGTGGGTGAAAAAAAAAGCCTGTTTGTCGGTGTCTGATTTTCTGTGTTGGTGGCACTGTAGTGCCACTGAAAGCCAGCTGATGGCTTTCCCCTCCCTGTTCCTGTCACCACTGATCTGTGCAGTTCAGGTAGAAGACAAGCCAAATCACAGCTTCCAGCCCAATAGCTGGGCTACCCTTGCCTCCTCGGGAAAGAAATCCAAGTTCAGCTGTCCAGGAGCTTCCTGTGTCTGAGGGACACTCAGTAGGGGCTCCCGTGTTAAAATTTGGGAACATCTCCAGCCCTTTCTGCAAAAATCTTCTGCAGTAAGTCTGGGTTGGGTGCCAGGGAAGTGCTAAAGGAAAACCAACAGTTCATCAATCACTGGTTTAAACAGCCAGTTAGTGTAATGCCCACCTTGGCACACAGTCAGTTTTTCCATTTCCTGGCTTCCAAGGCTGTCCCTGTGTAAATCCAGTGAGCATACACCTCATGTGACCACCCACCAGTACCGAACATGCAGGCTCCAAACCCTTTGGGGATGCTGAGGCCATCCCTTCTTCGCCATGGACACACACTGGGTGGTCCCATGGGGGGCAGGAGCGGGGAGGACCTGGTGTGTCCCCAGTCCTCAGGTGAACCCGCCCCATCTTTCTGCTTTCCCAGGACATGGCATCCCCAGAATTGGAGCTGCCTGACGTCAGGGTGGCCGTGGTGGGCTCGTGTGGCTTGGTGATTTTGTTTCTTTGACACTGCACGTGGAAGGCACCTGCCAATTAGCAGCTGAAAAAGTAGCTTGCAGTGCTAGTGAGAGCAGATCTAATAGAAACCTCTTCCAGATTATTTCCATCCGTTTTCCCAGGGCTTTTAATTGCTGGCATAGCAGAAGCAGGATCCCAGAGGGAAAACACAGGGGGGAAAAAGCCCCATTTGGAAGCAGATTCCTCTCTGCCAGGCCTGACTCAGAGGCAGCCTTATGCCCTGCATTTTATTTACAGGAGTTTCTCAAGTTGTTTCTGAAGTTACATTTCCCCCCAGGACTGGCATGTTCTATCAGCCACCACAGCCAGATCAAGGCCTGGGGACAGATGCTGTTCTCCCATCCAGCGAGAACAAGAAAATAAGGTGATTTGTGAAACTATTCTATGCACAGAATAGACAAGAGAGACTTACCTTTAATCCCTACATATATTCACATGTATCACAGGATGGCCTGGGTTGGAAGGGACCTTAAAGCCCATCTTATTCCCAGCCCATGCCATGGGCAGGGACACCTCCCATAGGCCAGGTTGCTCCAAGCCCTGTTTAACCTGTCCTTGTATCCACTTGTGGCAGAGGCAGAGCACAGCATTTACCTGAGGGGCTTTTCTTGGGCTCAGCCTTTGAAATGAGGGGGGGAATAGCTGCTGCCTCATGGTTAGAGGTGTTTTGCGTGGTGGGATTGTTGCTCTGTGAGTGTTGTGGGCAGTCTAAGATGTTGTGATGTCACCTGGCGTTCCTTTTCTTCCTCTCCAAAGCTTGTGGCTCCATAAATATGATCTATCTGCTTGTCTGTCTGCATGCCATCCTTGCTCATAGGAATCCATCCCCTGGGGATCTGTTCCCCTGCTGTCTAAGTGTGCCTTATTCCGTCCATAAGGTACCCGAGGGTTTTTAGAAGCATATTTGAGGAAGGAACCAAGGGTTCCTCTGGGTGAAGGCAGCACCAGTCCTACACACAGGGCTTATAAATCTGCAATATAAAAATATACGTAAAATAAGTCCTGATTTTAATTAAATCCTAATTTTAATTCAAGGCCAGGCTGGACGGGGCTTGGAGGAACCTGGTCTAAGTGGAAGGTGGTGTCCCTGCCCCCACGGCAGGGGTGTTGGAATGAGATGGTCTTTAAGGTCCTTCAAGCCCCAACCATTCTGGGATTCCATGAAATACAATAAAATCTCTAAGCAAAAAGGTAGATTTCCCAAAAGGTTGGTCTTGGGGTGAGCCAGTCCTGCATGCCCCAGCACAGCCCTTTAAAAGCACATTAAAAATGACCTGGGAGGGTTGGGATGGCGGCCCTGGCACTGGGAGCTTCCTGAGCAGATAAGGAAGCCCCAGGCAAACAAACTGATTTCCTTGCTGTTGTCATGAGTGCAGTGGCTTTGCAAGGCTAAAATAGGGGCTAATGCACCAAGTGTGCCTTTAATAACTTTGGGACAGTAGCAGCTTAGCAAAATAAACTTTCCCCAGCTGCACTGGTCTGGAAACAATCCCACTCAGCTGCTTCCCATGCTGGCCCCTCTTTCTGGGTCTGCCTCATGATTCTGGGCCAGACTGGGAGAAACTGGGGATGACCTTGACTCAGGGAACATGCTGTTCAGGGAATATCGAGTCCTGCCTCCCAGGGCCTGGCAGGGACCACAGCGAGAGTGAAGGGTCAGTGGTTTTGTCCTTTCACACCTGTCCTGAGCAAGCCTGGAGAGCTGCTCAGCACAGCCAAGGGTCAGGTTTGGAATCTCTGAACCTCTGGCCTGAGGGTGGGTCTGTGCCCGGCTGCACTTGCTACGGGAGAACGAGCCCAAGAGAGAAGGGAGAGCAGAGGAGAAATCAAGAGGAGGTCCCCCTGCATGAACCTGATATTCTCTGTGACCCCATAAGTACCTTCACCTCCTCCTCTGCCCTCTCTGGAGACTCCTCCAGTGCTAGACACTGATTTTCAGTGCAGGTGGAAAACATTCCCAGTGGAAGTTCTTGCCATCACATGAAACAAAAGCTGCAGCGTGGCGGTGCCTGGATGCTTCCCCTGTAAGTCCTCGCGAGATGAAACCCTTTTTTTCCCCCCCCAGATTCATGGAGCACCAAATGCTTGGGCACCACATGCAAGGCAGGGAGAGCCTGGAGCCTTTACCCTCTCCTTCCCTCTCTCCATCCATGCATCCGTCCTTCTTTCCTCCCTCCCTCCCTCCCATTCCCCCTGACCATGTTTACCCAGACCATCTGCGAGGTCGTGAACCCCCAGTGCTGCTGCCAAGCCCGCGTGTGGGGGGTGGGACAGAGGGGTCCAAGGACTGAGCCAGCCATCTGTTCCATGGAATGCCACGTGTGCTCTCTGTTTTTAAAAGGAACGAGGCAAAACAACCCCTCGTGAGATAACGGCTTGCAAAGTCCTGAGGAGTCAGATCCTTCGCTGCTGCGTGTCTGGATGGAGCTGAAGGTCAGCTCTGCACGGAAAAGGAGAGCTGGGCGTACAAAAAAAGGGGGCTCTGTTTGCCTTTCCAGCAGAGGATGAGAAGGGAAACAGCAGGAGAGGGGACTCCAGGCTTTATTTATGTTCATTAAATGCAGAGGAGAAGTGGGGGAAAAGAAACACAGGAATGGGGTTGGCAGCACTCAGGGACAGGGAGGAGAGACTCAGGGGAACCTCAGGAGGCAGCTTGGAGTGGGATCCCTTGAAATCAATGAGTTTGTGCCAGTTCACACCCTCAGAGGAGGCAAGGGAGATGATGATGATGAGTGCAGGTTTGGATTGGATATTAGGAAGAAATTCTTCTCTGGGAGGGTGGTGAGGCCCTGGCCTCTGCCTTATAGGATTATTCTCCCAAGAGCAGTGCTCAGTGTCAGCCTCAGGTAGTTTCAGAGGTGATGGAGAAGACAGTAACAAGACCTGCCCATGCCTTAAGCCCGTGGCAAAAATTATGATGTGTTGGAGAGATGCCTGCACAGGGAGCAGGACTTGCTGGGAGATGGCTGTGCTGTGATATCAGGCACGCTCCATCCTCCCCTCCAGCCGGGAATGGCATGAGGTGTTCATCCCCCCACCCGCTCTCCAGGCTGAAACCTCTGCAGGTGTTAAAGACATCAACTCCTGGTGTTTTTCCGTCCACCTGTGCTCGACAGCTTATCTTTTTCAAGCTGTAGGATGGGTGTGAAGAGTAAGAGGGCATTGCTGAGGCATTCAGAGACCTGAAAACACACCTCTGGGATGGATCTGGCTCTGGGACTGCACAGCTCTGGAATCTTCCAAGGCACGGGCTTGGAAGGGACAACTCCCAGTGATGTTCAGTGGGGGAAAATATGCAGCAAGTCCTCCAGGCTTATGTTAGGTAGAGTAGCAGAGAAAGAGTGATTTCTTCCAAGAAACCACCCTTAAGCCTCCAGTTTAAAATACTTTCTATGCCTACGTTGCTCAGCAGCAGACCAGCTTAAAGCCAGGGGATGTCCACCTCCTGCTGCACCCTTTCCCTGCAGGAGAAGGCTCCTTGTGCCAGTGAAGTCCTTCTGGAAACCTGCTGGGGTTATGTCATAGAATCACAGACTGGTTTGGGCTGGGAGGAGCCCAACTCAAAGCTCGAGCTCATCTCATTTCAACCCCCTGCCATGGGCAGGGACATCTTCCTCTAGACCAGATTGCCCCAAGCTGGCTTTGGACACTTCCAGGGATGGGGAAAAGAGCAGAATGCAATGCCAATAATCAATATATATTCCCTGCAAGGGCTCTCAAAAGCTATCACTTCTCTCCGGTCCTCCAAGGGCATTCTCCAGCGGAGAGGAGGAAAACTGGAGCGCACACAAGGGTTTTAAAAACCGAGCTCTAGAAATGTGCTTCATCTGGACAAAGGAAACCTTAATTAGGGCCAGCTGGAAGAGTTCCTTCTCTGCAAAACTCCTCTCGTGCAAAACAGATCTTTCCTCAGGATGGGAGGATTATCAGGAATTTTAGAAACTAGGCGGATGCTGTCATCTAAAATGTGTTATTGAAAAAAAAAGCTCCTTTGGGGGCTTTGAAGTGATGCAGTCATTTATTCATTTGACTGTCAATGAAACTTTTTTTTTTTTTTTTTTTACAGAGAACTGCTCTAGGAATGGAGCCTTTCCAGGCGTGGTGGGGTGTTGTATGGATGTTTTGTATGAAAATCACTTAAAATCTGGAGATAAATTTAACTTGGAGACCTCAATTGCTGGCACAGCGGTTGATCAGTTCACCCTCGTGCTTTCAACTCAACAGCCTCCAGTGACCTAATCAAGATGTATTTTAAATATATGTTGCTGCTTCTATGCAATTTAGCAAATATATTCCTCCTGCTCTTTTGCCTTCCTTTCCACAGACGAGGTCTGAACAGCTTGAGTGATGTTGCTTTTATGATGCACAAGTCATTTTACCAAACAGCAGGATAAAAGTTTGTTCAGGCAGGAATTTCATTAACTTCAGAGTCCTTGCCACACTTAGTGGCGTCAGGCTTGGCATGTGGGAATAATGGGTTCCAGGGCCTGGAATTTCTATAATTTTCCATCCAGTTTATTTAAAAATCATTGAATGGATTATAGAAGGCTGCAAAACAATGAGTGCACTGTTGTTTCCCACTGTTTGTTGCTGCACCCAGATGTTTGGTGTTTCAGGTTCCCCCAGGAGAGCTTTGGGGTGCCACAGAGGGAAATGCATCCTGTAAAACAATTCCTGAATCTTGCTTTTCTCCTCGCAAAACAGAATGTGAATATTTGGGAATGGGATGAAACAGTAGCAGGTTTCTGATGGAGCTGATGGTGTTGGTGAACGTTGGCATCGTGTGTTTTTGTCCAGCGGGAACATCTTGCTTTGCAGGGGGGGAAACTGAGGAAACCTGACATCCCCCAGTGCAAAAAACCAACCCTTTTTTTTCCCCATCCCAAAGCCAGTGTTTCCTGTGTGCCTTCCACCACATCCCTCCTGAGGGATGCCCATTACTCTTCACCCCCAGCTCTGCACACGCTGTGGGAAGAAGGTGATGGGGACCGGTAGTGTGGAGTCTGAGCCTCCCAGTGGGCTCCCACCCATGGAATTTACATTAAAAAGAGACCCATCTAAACCAGATTTGCCTCCAGATCAAATCCAGAGCACATGTTTACGGGGGGGTGATGCATAGGACCTTATAATGGCTGCGATGTTAGAGCCCACGGGCTGGCTCTGCTCCACTCACCAGCCTTTTTAGGGATCCCTGCTCCCTGGTTAGTGTAAATTGGACCAGGCTCCAGAATAAATAGGCTTGTGCTATGGTCTCCAGCAGGTCATGCACGTGGGGAATGCCTCGTACTGTAAATAAATGGCTAATAAAAGCATGGTGTCCTTACAGAATAAACAGCTCCATGGCTTAAATTAAATAGTGATGTGAAATATGGAGGCGTTGGGTGCATCCCAAAATATCCCCCTAGAGAGGAGGTCCCAGAGGGGACTCTCTAAGCAATGGGGCTGATCTTCTCTGCTGTGTCCCCCCACGCCCCCAGTTCTCTGGGAAGGATGGATGTGCTCATGGGGCAGTTTCAACTTAGTTTTGGGCAGCTTTTGATGAAAAAAAGTGCTCTTCAAAGCTTTTAAGTGCCAGTAACTGTGAAGGGAAGAGTGTGAAGAGGGAGGAGAGTGGGATGGGGATTCATCTGTAATGGTGGTGGCTTCAGTGCCAGCTCCAGACAGGCTTCCTCAGAATTACGGTGCAATGGGTATGGCAGTGTGGGACTAAACCACAGCAGAGTGGCAAAACAGAGGCTGACACAAGAGGAACCTTTCCCAGCTGTAGTGACACCCAAAGAAGCTGGGAATCTGGGGATTCAGCAGTAATCAATCAAAGAGTTAACATTCTTAATGCTGTTTCTGTCACACACCTCCTTTATTTCTGGAATTGTGCATGGCTCTTTTTTTAGAAGATTATTTCAGTACTGACTGAGAGCACTTTGGTCTTTTAAACAACTGACTTTCCTTCACAGTTTATGATATTTCTTTCAAATTTGGTGGCCCAGCCTGTGCTCCAAACCTGTCTCACCACATTGCTCTCCCGTTATTGATGGAAAAGGGACTGTTTCCAGCAAAAGGCAGGGAGAAGGAGCAGAATTCCCCAAACTCTGTACACACAACCTCCCATCAGGCTGATGAGGGAATTATTCAGAGAAGCCAAGTCCTGACTTTGGGCTGGGCTCAGCTGGTGGCTGTGCCTGATTGTTATTTTTTTGGCACATTCAATGCCATGGCATCCTGCAAAAGCCTCAGACCTTGAGAAAATGTCAAGAGGAGGTGGAGGAGAGGTTGTGCACTCTCAGCATCAAGGGGTGCTCCCATGGTTCCAGTAACTTCACAGAATCCCAGAACGGTTTGGGTTGGAAGGGCGACCACTTTTCCACCTCCTCTTGACAAGCCATTGCCTTTGGAGACAGGAAGCTACTGAAGGATTGGAAGCGACATCTCCCTCCCAGAGGCTCAGACCAATAGCCTGAGGTGTGCCTGCCTGTGCCATGAAATATTTATTGCTATGGAAATGCGCTTGATTGCTTTTCCAAGTTGTTTTTCCCCACCTCTTGTTCTGTGTCCGTCTCTCTTCCTTTTCAGACCCACCTTATTCGAGGAATTACGGGGAAAGCGTGGGTGAAGTCTGGAAAGGTTTATTAACCTTGTTTTAAGTGGCACTTCCCCTCCAGGGGATGAGGACTCCGCCACCTCCCTGGGCAGCCCTTTCCAATGCTTGACGATCCTTTCCATGAAGAAATCCTTCCTGATGTCCAACCCGAACCTCCCCCTGGCGCAGCTCGAGGCCCTTTCATCCCAGCACAGCTGGATGGAGAAGCCAGCTGCTGGCAGGCCGTGCCGGGGGGGGACAAAGAGGCCATTGGGGACCGGGGCTTCTGAGCAAGGGAGAGCAAAGCCCGGCAGCTCTTTCGCAGGCGTCGGGGCCGTGAAATCCGATTCGCGCCCCTCCGCTGGCAGCCCCGGGGAAGGGACCGCGGGCCGGGGCGGCGGGGAAGGACAGGTGGAAGGGGGACCGTAACGAGGCGCCGCGGACACAGGATCGGCTTTGTAAGGATGTCACCGAAGTAGAAGAGGGGCTGCGGGAGAGTTCTCGGCACAGCTGCCTGAACTCCTTCACCTCCCGGGGGTCAAAGCCCCTGATCCCCCCGATCGCGGCTTTCGCTGCGCTCCCCCAGACGCTCGCCCGGTGTCCC
>NW_020956473.1:0-4091 GCF_003031625.1 Empidonax traillii
ACACTTCAAAATGTGTACACAATAGAATACTATCTAGGGTAAGTTTTAAAAGTATTTACTTTAAACCAAGTTTAAAGTTATGTATGATTAAATAGATCATACAAAAATTCTGCTGACTGCAGGCAGTCTTTGGTGTGGTCAGTGGCCATTCACACCCTCAACAAAGCTGTATCTCTGATGCTACATGGAGTACTTTACACGCGAATTCCCATTGGTGCAAAGCAAAAGTGGGAAATACAGAACAGTAAGCATATGCTATGTAAAGAAGGGAATGAAATCACAACCAGCTGACAGATATTGTTAACTTTTTTACACATTTTGGAAGCTGAAGGTGATGTAGAAGACACAGGACCAGTGAATTTATATATTATTTTAGAGGAAAAGATGCCTGCATTGGTTCTATCACTACTTCTGACATATTGAGCTTCCTGAAATTCTTGCAGCTCTTTGATATGTAAATACAGGTGTGTTTAACTGAATAGTTGGGATAGAACTGATTCTAATGAAAATGCTAATAAAGGTGTAAATTAATCTTTAGCACTTGTGTGTTTTATCTAGCACTGTATGCTATATACTTGTAGAAAATTTGATCTTAGACTGAGATTCCAAGGAAATATTTTTTGCTGAAGAAATTACTCTTATATTTCATATTCCTACCTTTTTTCCCTCTTCTCTTATTTAGGATCTTTTCAATACTTATCAGGTAAGGCTGAAGGAAGATGAGGAGAGTTTGAAGAACTTTTGTATTTTTAGTTCACTGTATCAAAATAATTTTCTAGGTCAAGGTTTTCCTTAGTGTATATGAATCAATATCAAGCCAAAATTACTTTGTGAGGTTTTGGCAGAGGAATTATGTCAGCCATTCAGTGGTTGGAGTGATTTTCAATGGATTCAAGCCATTGGTGGATATGGGAAACTTATTTGGAAAGAGGAACCATTTCTCCATAGACTTCATCCAACTTTTCAGAATTTCTAATACTTAATTCAGCATAGCTCATCAGATGGAATTTGTGACTGAGCAAATCAATGTTTTCTAGTCTGTGCAAAGGAAACCTTGTCAGCTGTGTGATTCAGCTGAGAGACCTTTTTTCAAATCTATTTGATGAAGAGGATTTGTCAGGTCCCCTTGAATACCATTTCTAATTGCTAACTAACTTCAACACTAAAAATAGGCACAAGCATTAAGAACAGTAATTCTATGCAATATAGTGTTGTGGTATCTGAAGTCATTATTGGTGTCTCTGCCAAAGCCAACAGAAGCTGAGTATCTTTATTTCCAAGTAGAATGCAGCATATAGCAAAAATTTTGGAAAATTTTTAATATTTTCAGTATTTTTTAAGTGCTGTAGGTTGCTAGTAAGTGCATTATAGTATATGATGACTCCTAACTATTGATGTTAAATGTGTGTCTAAATCTTTACCAAGCTGAGGCCTGCAGAACAAAAGCAATGAGATTGTAGGCTTAAACTGCAACTTTCTTTGTAAATATATGAATAGTTTGTAAAGATGAACATTCTGAGCTATGCCTACCTATGTTAATGTCCAGAAAAATGAGAATATTCATGTGCTTTTTAATAAGAGTCTCTAGAGAAATAAGCAGAAAAGGAACACACCATAGATGTAAGGCATAGTCCATCAAACACTTATGGGGCTATGTGCTGAAGCTGTAGAATCACAGAATGCTTTGAGTTGAAACGGACCTTAAAGATCAGCTAGTTCCAACCCACAGTCGTAGGCAGGGACACATTTCACTAGACCAGGTTGCTCAAAACATCATCCAGCCTGGTCTTGAACATTTCCAAGGATAGGACATTCACAGCTTTTCTCACAAGTCATGGAGGGTTAGCTTCCAATTGACAGCCCAGTAACTTTTTGACACAGTTCCGAATACTGAGATAAGAAAAGAAAAAACCAGATTTTTAGCAATGTAAACTAACCTTTGAGAGGGAGATCCTAGCAGAGGGGGAAACTACACTGCATTTGTAAGTACCTTGCTGTCCAGTGAGCTATTTTGAGTGCAGCCTGTCTTAATTTGCAAGAGGGGAAAAGGTTTAGGTTATGGTGACATATGCAGTATGTTTTATTTAAATAGATTTTTCTGATCATGAAAGTCCTTTGAATAAATCAAGACGGCTCTAGTTTCAGAGAAGCTGTTTTTCTTTTTAGTCCCTGGCCAGAAGTGGAAGGGGGATAGGGCCTGCTGTGAGGGAAGACAGAGTGCAAGACAGGGATTACACTGAAGTCGTCTTCTGAAAAACATCTTGAACAAGGAAAATAAGATAGTCAAAAACACCACCTGCTTTTACCTTCCAGAAAGCAAAACCTTCAAGAAATGAACAAAATACATTATAAAGAAGTGACACAACTGATGATAATTTATAGTTTAAAAACATAATATTGATTTAGGAGGATGAACTCAGTATTTTCCTATGTCCAAGGTTAAATATTTGTAGAAACATTTCTATATCTTGTTACATTTCATTTCCAATTCAAACTGACTTAGACCTGATTGAAAACAGGCTGAGGAAGATTTGCAGGGCAGTTGTAGAAGCAAGCAAGCCTATTGAGTTGAAATGAGGTGTTTAATGCATTTCTTCTTTACTTGATTGTATATTTTTTTTCTCATTGTGTTCATGTAGGATGGGGAATAAGGAAAAATTAAAAACCTATGAATCACATCTGTCTATCCTATTTTCTCTGCATATTTCTAACTTCTGTGTATGCCTTTGTTTGAGTCTTCTGTCATTCTGACATGAAACATCTTTAACTTCACATGCATTTTCAGTTTGCTTATGCTACAGAGATAGCACTACCTTTCTACTCAGGATATTAATTTTGATTCTGCATATTTTGTCTCACAAGTCTTATTTTGCTCAGAGAATAACAGTTGTTATCATTATCTTAATAAATCAGACACTTTAAAATTCTCACCTTTATTAATTTTATCAACAGCCTCCATTGTATTGGATTTACACTTTTCAATGAGATTACTCTATTACTAATAATTACTAGATGTTTTCATCACTCATTTAATTAATGGCTTGAGCAACTCTTCATACCTCCATGAAGCTCAGTGACGCTGTGACAATGATGACCAGCTGACAGTGATGACCAGCTCCTCTCATTCATTGACTGTTCCTGGATCATGACCTCTTTACCTTTTGTCACAATTTCTTGTGCTTTAATTCAGCACTCTCACTAGAGGACTTAAAAAGCAGTCAGCAAACAATATAAAGGAGGAATTATTCAACTAATTAAGTATGCAACATACTTTTCTGACCTTTGTTAAATTGTATTACATCTAAGGTTTGTGGATGACATAAGAGTACTTTCATCAGAATATAGTACCTCATTATAAGGATTATTAGAATCATAGAATCATAGAATTAACTGGATTGGAAGAGACCTCTGAGATCATCAAGTCCAACTCTTGATCCAACCCCACTGTGATCACTAGATCATGGCACTCAGTGCCACATCCAACCTCATCTTAAAAACCTCCAGGGACGGTGAATCCACCACCTCTCTGGGCAGCCCATTCCAATGCCTGATCACTCTCTCTGTAAAGAACTTTCTAATATCCAACCTAAACCTCCCCTGGCACAGCTTAAGCCCTCTTGTCCTGCTGCTGATTGCCTGGGAGAAGAGACCAACCCCCACCTGGCTACAACCTCCCTTCAGGTAGTTGTAGAGAGTGATGAGGTCACCCTTGAGCCTTCTCTTTTCCAGGCTAAACAACCCCAGCTCCCTCAGCCTCTCCTCATAGGACTTGTGCTCAAGTCCCTTCACCAGCCTCGTTGCTCTTCTCTGGACCTGCTGCAGCACCTCAATATCCTTCCTGAACTGAGGGGCCCAGAACTGAACACAGCACTCCAGGTGTGGCCTCACCAGCGCAGAGTACAAGGGAAGGATCACTTCCCTGCTCCTGCTGGCCACACTGTTCCTGATCCAGGCCAGGATGCCATTGGCCTTCTTGGCCACCTGGGCACACTGCTGGCTCATGTTCAGCCTCCTGTCGATCAGCACCCCCAGGTCCCTTTCTGCCTGGCTGCTCTCCAGCCACTCTGTGCCCAGCCTGTAGCGCTGCAGGG
>NW_020956473.1:4435-5618 GCF_003031625.1 Empidonax traillii
ATTGGCCTCCTTGGCCACCTGGGCACACTGCTGGCTCATGTTCAGCCTCCTGTCGATCAGCACCCCCAGGTCCCTTTCTGCCTGGCTGCTCTCCAGCCACTCTGTGCCCAGCCTGTAGCGCTGCAGGGGGTTGTTGTGGCCAAAGTGCAGGACCCGGCACTTGGCCTTGTTGAACTTCATCCCATTGGAATCAACCCAACTCTCCAGTCTGTCCAGATCCCTCTGCAGAACCCTCCTGCCTTCCGGCAGGTCGACACTCCCCTACAACTTGGTGTCATCTGCAAATTTGCTGATGATGGACTCAATCTCCTCATCTAAATCATCGATAAAGATGTTAAACAGGACTGGTCCCAGCACTGATCCCTGGGGGACACCACTGGTGACCGGCTGCCAGCTGGATGCAGCCCCATTCACCAGCACTCTCTGGGCCTGGCCCTTGAGCCAGTTCTTAACTCAGCACAGAGTTGTCCAAGCCATGGGTTGCCAGCTTTTTTAGGAGTATATTATAGGAGATGATGTCAAAGGCATTGCTGAAGTCCAGATAGACACATCCACAGCCTTCCCCTCATCCACCAGGCGGGTCACCCGATCATAAAAGGAGATCAGGTTGGTCAGACAGGACCTGCCCCTCCTAAACACCTGCTAGCTGGCTCTGATCCCTTGTCCATCCTGTAGGTGCCATGTGATTGCACTCAGGATGATCTGCTCCATAACCTTGCCAGGCACTGAGGTCAGGCTGACAGACCTGTAGTATTCCGGATCCTCCTTGCAGCCCTTTTTGTAGATCAGGATGACATTTGCCAACTTCCAATCATCTGGGACCTCCCCAGAGAGCCAGGACTGTTGGTAAATAATGGATAGCAGCTTGGCAAGCTCTTCTGCCAGCTCCCTTATCACTCTTGGGTGGATCCCATCTGGTCCCATGGACTTGTGTGGATCCAGGTGGCTTGGTAAGTCACTATTTCCTCCTGGAACACAGGGTGTAAAGTATTACTTTACTTTTAATCAAATTCTGGGCAGAATACTGGGAGCAAATGGAGAGAGTAATACTCTGCCTCTGTCCATATTGAAGGCGGGTCTGCTCTGCAGTGTGCCCAGCAGTTCCTTCTTATCCCACCTGGCAGACTTACAGAAGTGCATCACAGGCCTCTTGCTATGAGCCCATGTTTCTTTCTAGCAGAAG